>NW_011889286.1:53324-62847 GCF_000151845.1 Pteropus vampyrus | reverse complement strand
AGGAGAGGCCCCGGCTTGAGGGGAGAAAGAGAGGAGAAGCCTTGACAGGCTAGAGACTGAAGCTTTGATCAAGATTCATGAACACATATTTATTGAGCATCTACTACATGCAGGGACTCTTTTAGGCCCTGAGGATATAGTAATAAAGAAAACAGACAAAGTCTCCACCCTGTTGGGGTTTACAATCCAGGGGAGGGGGGCAAATAGTGAATGGACGAGTAAATTCTTTATACATCAGATGGTGTTGAGGACTGTGGTGGGGTAAACGCTAAGCAGGGAAAGTGTGTGGGGGGAGGGGTTGTCATTTTACAGCAGGGTCAGGAAAGACATTTCTGATGATTTCTGATATCTCAGATAGTCCTGAAGGCTGTGAGGGAGCGGGTCCTGTGGTCTGATGGAAGAGTGGTCCAGGAAGGAGGAGCAGTGAATGGAAAGGCCAGGGGACAGCATGAACCACAGGTCTGGGGCACCGTAAGAGGCCGCTGTGCCTGGGGTGGGAGGTGATGAGTTATAGGACATAAATGAGGTCAGAGAGGCAGCAGGGGCTAGGGGCCTGCAGACAGAGACCTAGGCTTCGACTTTGAATGAGATGGCAGCCATTTAGAGGGTTTTGAGTGCAGGAATAACTAGTTTTTAACACTAGAAAATCAGAGAGAAGAAATGCTACAGGATTACATGCAGAGCAGAAAAGGAAAACACAACAGAGCAGGTTGGAAGGGGAGAGTTGGGAAAAATAATTTAGCCATTTCCTGATTAACTCTATGAGTCCGGCCCATTCAAAAAAGTAGTAATATCTACTTTTTTTGATTTATCTGTTTCCGAGAAGACTTTTTGGCAAATCTTTACAGAACACATCATGTATCAGGCATCGTATTAAGTATTTACACTGACTGTTTCATTTAGTCCTCATAACACTGTGAAGCGGGGGACAGTTCCTCCATTTTACAGATGAACAGAGTGAGACTCAGAGAAGTGAAGTGAAAAGTTCAAGCCAAGGTCACCTGCAGCCAAAGCTGCGATGCACGGGCACACATTGGGAGGAGCTCCCAGCCTCGGTGGCTGCATGGCCTTCTGCTGGATGGAAAGGCCGCTTCTGGTAGGCCTGGGCCAGGCCGGGGATGAGAGCAAGGACAGGCTTGCTGCCATCCCAGAGGCTACCATTTGCCATCAGTGCAAGGTGGGAACAGAGGAAGAGCTACAGGCAGTGTTAGAGCCTGAGATCGGCCAGCCGCGGGGCCCTAGCAGACACCAAGATTCATGAACCACGTCATGGTGGTGAGAGTCAGAGCTGCTTGAGTGGGATCAGGAGTGGGGAGCTGAAAGGAGGCAGCCATTTTTCCTCCCCAGAGAGGATCAGGGAAAATTCCCAGAGGGGCACTTGAGAAGGCCTTGAGATTGGTCATATTGAAAGGTAACTAACTCTGCCCAGCGGCTATTTTGAAACCTGGCTGCTCTCAGTGGGGAATGGGTGCATTTTCCAGCCCTTAGTGAGTAGCCACATGGCTGATTTCAGCAGCCTCTCACCTGGGCATAACCGGCTCAGACTCCCGTCTTCGGCCAGCATGCCTGCCTAGGTCTTTTTCTGGCTCTCGTTGTGGGAGGTCTTCAGCCTCTGTGCCTGACACCTGCACCTTCCCTGACCCAGTTCTGGTTTCCATAACAAGAGCAGAGGCCTACAAACTGACCAGATGGATTTCATTCTTTAGACGGGCAAACTAAGTACAACAAAGTTTCCCTGTGAGAATGGATACTGTGTGCCCACCATGAAGACCAACTCCCCAGCAACGACATCAGTAATTTCCGTAATTTCTGAGTTGGATAGCCGTGTGGGGAACAGTGAGTCTCACGAGTTATCTCTAGGGCTTGGAACCAACTGAACAGGTCCTTACCAGCAAGAACTTGCGCTGTTTAGATTCTCACTCCTGCACTCTCAGCACTTCAAGTGACCAGCTTGGGCCTCCCTCAGTTGCTCATCCCTTGCATGAAGGAGACACTTCTTGAAGCTGAGGACAGGGACCAGACCACGTGTGTTCTGGGGGTCTAGCCCAGCTCTGACATCCAGCTTTCTTTCTCCTACTATCTTCCTGAGCTAAAATAGGACAAGGATGTTTTTTCTATTATGCAAATGGCATTCCAAAGCCCAGAAAACCCAAGTGACTTGTACCAGACCACATTATCAACAAGAACTAGAACGAGATCTTCCAACCCCTCTGGTGGGCCCAGAGCCCCACAACCTGAGAGACCCGCACAGGGAATCCCACCCATCTCCACAAGGTCACCTGAGATCCCAGCCAGGCCAGAGAACAAAGTCAGGAGCCCTCTGGAGGGGGCCTAAAGAGCTGCAGGAGCCTTCCCAGGGATCCAGAAAGCTCTCCCCACCAAGGCAGGGAAGTGGAGGTCCAGGGCTGGGAGAGACTTTCTGGTTACTGCTGGAAGTCACCTGGGCTGCATGAGTTTGACTAAGGCCAGAGCCTGTAATAAGGTTATTGACACTGCCTTCCATCCTTTTGACCCCACCTTGCTGGTGGGGCTACCCTCTATGGTAATACACCTTGGTGCTACAGGGGGATCACCAGGGCTGTCCTCCACACCTTCTCAGGGCCATGCTTCCCAAATCATCCTGCTTTGCCAGGGAAAGATCACACAGGGCACCAAGCAGGGTCTGTGGCCCTTACCCCTCCCTAGAGTGTGGATGAGGCTGGTAGCACTGCAACTTCAGTGAAAACGGACACAGGAAGATGGCCATGACACTTTATTCCTTTCCACGGGCTGGCCAGGTCTGGGAGCGTCTTGGGGAGGATAATGAAACCACAAGGGTAGTGAGTTATTCAGAAAGCGTGGGGAGGGGGGCGATCCCAGAGCCGAGTGCTGTGGAGGGGACTCTGTTCTCTGTGCCCTCTCTTCCATCCTTCATTTGCCCTCAGTTTCTTACCTTACCTTTTCCAGACCATTGACAGAAGAACCACAGAGATTCAGACCCACCCTTCTCACTCCACACCCCCATGCCCTCCAAACTTTACCAACACCCAGCAAACCCCACTGCAAAGGGATGGCCTAGGGTCATCAAGGCTTTTGGTTCCTGCCACTCAGAAACCATGGCCCTTGGACCAGCAGCATCAGCATCACCTGGCCCAACCTGGGCTCATGGAATCTGAACCAGCATTTTTAACAAACACGCTGGGTGACTCCTATGTGCGCTGAAGTTTGGGAAACATTGCTTTGGGGACATAGGCTGCCCTCAATCTGAAGGCCCCTGGCTTGACCACAGGACAGTAAGGTCCCACAGAATCCAGGAAAGCAAACAGCCCTTCCCCTCTGCAGGCTGTTCCAAGACAGTCTCCTCTGGATGAGAGGCAGGATTTCAAACTGGAAAAAAAAAAAAGGTCTCTCGATGTGGTGGGCCTTTACTGAATTTCCATTTTTAATTTGCAGAGTTGCGATGGCCGATTGGAGACTGCTTTCTCCTCCATTGCCACCCCCACCCCACCCTGCCTTTCCTAGCGCCAGCATCCTTCCCTCTCTCCATTTAAAAAGAAAACAGAAAACCCTTGTGAGGATGTCGTTAGTGGATAGTTTCTTTAATTAATTTAATAAATTAATCCTTGGACTTCTTCCTCACTGTCTCCTAAGGCATGGGGCAGAATTGCAAACACCCATACAAAACCCTCTGACTCACAGGAGCCTCTTCTATTAATATCACAAGAAATTAATATGATTTTTTTAAGCTCCTAACTGGCTGCTCTGCATCCAGTCTTTCCACCATCCTCGCCTGAGCTCCACAGAGGACTTTCTGAAGCACATCTGCCGCTTCTGCTTCTCCAGTGGTCTCTCATCACCTACGGAGTAGTTCTCAAAGAGGATGAGACCCTCCTCCCTTAGGTGGTGTTTGGACACTGGGGGTGTTTTTTGGTTGTCACAAAGGTCAGTACCTGGGTACTAAAGAATTGGCCCCCCTCAAATGCTAGCAGCGCCCTGTTGAGAAATACACGAGAAAAAGGTCGCCTCATCTGCCCTTCTAGACATTTCCAGTCCTGTTTCCCCATGACTTTTGTATGCCATCCTCCTACTGCCACTGCCTTTCCTTTTCCCACCTGCTCTAGCTATGAACCTGAACCTGAAGATTCCCTCACATGAACCACCCCTGCATTACCTGACAGTGCCTCCATGCTCCCTCCCTGCCTCACTTAGATGAGTTCCTGTTCGTGCTTCTTCAAGATGCAATACAGATACGACCTCTCTCGTGCCCCATCCATGATGGAGGTTAAGTGAGACTTTTCAATGTGTATTTGAATTTCAGTTGAAGCCAAGCCCTGAGCACAACAGGTAAATTGAACTCCCACATTCAAATGAGAGGCAACAGACCTTCCTCTGCAGGACCTGCAGCAACTCTGACCTGAGACCCACCTCCAGCCCCTACAACAAGGCTGGAGAGGGTTTCTTCCAAGAGAGTGATGGCCGGTAGAGAGTACTCTAGTGTCTTCCCTCCCTATATGGGGGCAATAAGGAGAATGCACCCCTCACCCTCCAGCCACCTCTGCAGCTCTTGGGATCTAAAGCCACCACATACTGCAGAATGTCTGGGAGTAATTTGATCCATGTTCCTGAGACTAGGGGTGACAGAGACAGGCATGTGACAGGTATTTGACCCTCCCAGGGAAGATTATGAAGCCCAGAGGCTGGCTGGAGCTGCCCTGAGGGAAAAGGGAGAGGAGAAAGCTGCCCTGAGCAGACTTCTTCCACCAACTGCTGCCTCCCTTCATTCTACATATAAGGAAACTGAGGCCCAAAGAGAATAGGTGACTAGTCGACGATCCCATTGCTATCAAATGGCTGAGACAGAAATCAGACCCAGATCCTCCCCACCCCCACCATACACGATATCCCTCCATTCCTCTCCAGAGGGTGTGCTGTGCCCCTTTCCTGATTGGTCCACTCACTGATCCATTCATCATTCTCCCTTAGCTATTCCTTCATTCCATCAGTTAAGAAGTATTTATTGAACACTCACTACGTTTACGTGTTTGACTAATTTGTATCTTATCCTGCTCCAATAGGAATTAGAGGCAGCTTACAAAGACACCTGCAGTATCATGAAATATGATGCGAAGAGACATGAGTTATGAAATGAGGGAATACCAACATTTGAAAGACCAAGAAAATTGCATAGAAGCCATCCAGGACACACAGTCCTGTATTACTACAGAAGGTCAGTGGTAAACTGGACTGCATGCTTCTAAGTGGGAAAGGCTAAGAGTGCAGACCTACTGTATGTAAAGCATGTTTCAAGTATGTTGGTTCCTTTGGGGCATGGAGATGAACACCTGAGCTCAGTTATCCAGGCATTTATCAGTATCACTTCAAAGTTTACAAAGTATCTTGACAGGCATTTTTATGTTTGAGCATCCTAGTAACCAAATAAGAAAATGTAAACTCAGGACAGTGAGTGACCAGCCTATGGCCACACAGATAACAGGTATGAGAGACTTTCTTCCTCCAGGCCCTTTCCTGTATGGTGTAGCAGTTAAGCATGGAGACTCCAGGCCAGACTGCCTGGGTTCATATCCTGGACCTACCACTTAAAAGCTATGTGACTTTGGGCAAGTTATTCAACCTCTCTAAGTGGCAGTTTCCCCATGTATAAAATAGGAGCAATACAGTACATGTCTCATTAAGTGAGCACCACACTTAAAACTCCTGGCTTATATGAGGTATTGAATACATATTAGTGACTATTATTTTATTACACAGTTGGCTGTCTTCTGTCTATTATCCCCACCAAAGTCCCAATACTGGCTTTAAAGTAGGACACAAGAGAGTGAACACAAATATACACAGATATATATGTGCTGCTGGCATCCTCGAGCCAGACAACAGTAATTTCCTTATCCATACCTCGCCTTCTTTCCCTGGGCATGGAGACCAAAGAATAAACTCTTATGAGATTTTTCCTCCTATTAAGGCCATCCCAAGCATCAGTCCTTTTCACCTCACTCATGGGTGTGCTGATTCACTTCGGAAAGGGGCGGGGCCTCCCCAAGTCCTCGTGCCCGTGCCTCCATCAAAAGGACCATGGTTGTGTTTGCACATGGGGAGAATAAAAGAAGAACAGATCACACATGAAACAGCACTGGTATTTCCATTTTCCTTCTTCCTCCCTACCTCCCCTCCCACCTGTGGCCTCCCCTACTGCCAGCAGTGCGACCTTCAGAACCTACATAAAGGTATGAAAACCATCAATGCTTGTTTTTAGCTGGGAACAAACTGTTCACACATTTCATTAACTCAAAAAAAAAAAAAAAAAGAAAGAAAGAAAGAAAGAAAGGGGGTGTGTCGGGTGAAGATGCCAGCATATCAAAACCACTTAACTAAATTATATACAGAGACTCGGAGTTAACAAGGAGCAGGTGGGGGGTTGGGGATGGATTTGGAAGGAGGTGACCCATTCTGTCTTTGCGCTAGTTTCTCAGTGCTGCTAAGATGTGTCTGTGTAATTTAAAATGTATTGCTAAATGTTAAACACTTTTAGTCAGTAATGTAAAATTGAAGGGTATTTGTGTATGCACTTGAGAACAAATAGAAAACTGGTGCTGAGTGGATTCTAACCCCTCTCTTCATATGTCGCCGGGGCTTGCCGAGCACTTAGGATTTTAGCTAAAGGGTAGGATAGAAATTTGCTTGCCTAACTGCAATTCTTCATGGAGAAAAAGGCTACAAAGTCCCCTTTTAAGGAAGCCACAGTGGGCTGTAGTGAAGGTCAGGCCAGCCCAGCCAGCACCCTGAGCTCATCTTGGGAAACTTGGCAGTAGAGAAAGTCAAACGGGAGGCATGTAGGGATCGCCAGGTAGCTTCCTTCAGGCCTCTCAACATTAGCTGGCATTGGATCATACAGTAGGCAATATAATTGTGGGAGAAATTGTGGGAGTCAGGGTTTCAGAGCTGGAAGGAATTTCAGAGATCATCTAGTTAGGCCCTTTCCTTTTATAAATGAGGAAAGTGAAGCTCAGAGAGGATGGGTGACTTACCCAAGGTCGCACAGAAAATTAATGGCCAGAGCTAGAATCTAGGCCTTCTGGTTCCCAGGCAGGTGCTATTTTGATCATCCCACTTCCTCCTCAAACCCACCCCCTTCTCTACCTTTTCTGGCCAGGTCAGCATGGGTGTGGACACCAAGGTCATGGGTAGGGCCCAGGCAGGAGCAGCATGAGGCCCCATCACCTCCAGCTAACAGGGCCTGTGGTAGGAGGTAAGGCCTGCTGGCTGAGGAGATGAGGCCTCTGAATGGATATCTACAGATGTTCTGGAAAAGCTCAAAGCTCCCCAAAAAGAGGTAGAAAGCACTCTGACTTCTGGGTGAATTTGGGCAGCAAACTCACCTCTCTGAGACTTTCCTTATCTGCAAATTTGTGAGGTAAGGTAAGTTGTGAGTACAGTCCCATCATGGTGAAGGAAGATGACGATTGCTAATGGTGGTATGACCACCCCGTGGGCAGTGAGAGTGGACACCTCAATTCAAGTTTACTTTTTGAAAGCAGGACCTGGGCCCTGAAGATGTGCCACCACCTTCTTCTTTGAGGCTGGGAGGGAGTTTTCTGCTGATAGATTCTCTATCTGCAGCTACATCTGTCCTACTGGTCTATGTATTGTCCCATGCTAAACCCACGGCAATAGTTTGTTGGGATGGGGCTGTAGGGTAGATAAGTTGAGGCCCAAAATCAAGGTCCCAGGCTACCTCCCCACCCCAGGGGCCCTAGCTCCTGGCCAAAGACCTGCAAGGCAGACGGAGCTGAGCCTGACTTTGAACAACAGTCTGGAGGAGGGTGATGGCAGGAGGTGCTGGATTCAGCTGGGTCATCCCTTGACTTAGAGTTCAGGAACTGGAAGGAATCTTCAATACTGTTCTGTCCCTGCATGCTGGCAGAGATGCAGTAAAAGTACTTTCATTGCCCTCAGTGAGTATTAGGTCTGAGTGGATTACAGAGCATGAGTGTGTTGGACCCTTCCTTTTACACAAGTGGTAAATGGGTCCGATCATGCCACTGGCAAAGCCAAGAACAGAACCCAGTCTAGAGCTGCTGTTCCTTCAGCCTCCCCACCCTGGGTCCTTGCACCACTCTGTGGAGTCCCCATTATGAACCCCTCTGAAACCTGGTGTCTCTTTCCTGAGCCAAGTTCTCTTCCCAATTCAGTCACACTCAGGTGTAAATGACTGTCGAACCCTCAAGTATCCTTTCCCGGGGCACTTGAGTATAAAGGGAATCCAGAGCTTTAAGGAAGAGGGAGATATATACCTGGGGGTGGGAGAAAGAAAGAGTGGTCACCAGGACCCCCAGTGCCTCTGAAATCTAACCACAGAGACAAGGACCACCCTGCCAATGGGTGAAAGTCATGGACAATACCCTCTACAGGCCTGCTGATGAAAATATGCTTATGGTGATGATGATAACCCACATTGATTTAGCTCAGTCTTTTCAAAGAGTCTTTATACTTTGGCTTCAAGAATGAGTGATTCTGGAACAGAGTGAATTGTGACACACTGAATATGTCTTCTACTGTTTAAAAGTTGGTGATCGTGTGAGGGGTTTGCTGGCGGTGAGTAGTTTCTCTCCAGAGGCCGCAGGCAGTGGGTGCAGGAAGCCATGCAGAATGTGGACCAAGGAGAATATCAAGGACTGGACGTGGGGGAAGATGCACAGGAGGTGGAAAGGAGGCAGAGAGAAGAGGACAGAGCTGGAGGAGGAAAGCCAGAGTTCACAGTTAAGGAAATTCAAGGAAGAGGGAGAAGTCGAGGGCTATTTGGATTTGTGGGTCAATCTCCATTCAAATCCTTGATTCTTCTGCAGTTCTTTGTTCCAATAATCATTTACTGAGCATCTATTCTATCCCCAGCAGGGTATGGTACACTGAACACTCCCCCAAGCCCTGGCAGGTTAACATCACCATTTAGTTTGAAAAATGAGGAAATCAAAGCTTAGACGAGTGGTCTCTATAGGCTATAAGGAAAGAAATCAAGAATGAAAAATGAACAAAACCGTTAAGGGAAGATTATAGATGATAAGTGTCTCACGTTCCCACACAAAAGCCCCCAGTGACTCAGGAGAAAGAAGGCTGGATGGTGTGGACCTTGGATCTGACCACAGTTGTCCTTGTGGCTGGACAGGCCACACGGTCCAAGCCACAGGGGGTCTAGGGCAACCCTGAGATGGAATGAGAGCCACCTGGGTGGCTCCTCCCACAGGTCCAGGAAAAACATGGCTGACCCGTTCCCCTTCCTGACAGCTATGGAGAGAAGGAGAAGCTCACCTGAGCCTGCCTGTCAAGGAGAGAAGGCCAGTGTTGGGAGAAATAGAATTCCCCACAGCAAAAAAGAATGGTGTCTGGGAAGATGAAGACTCAGAGAGTTTGAGGCATAAAACTGCTGCTGAGGTGCCAACCTCAAGGGGCGGAGCAGGAGGAACAAAGCTGGCTGTGCCCATGAACCACTGAGGGTGGCACCTGGGAGGGGGGTTCCAGTGTCCCACAATCC
>NW_011889286.1:0-52004 GCF_000151845.1 Pteropus vampyrus | reverse complement strand
TCAATACTGTTCTGTCCCTGCATGCTGGCAGAGATGCAGTAAAAGTACTTTCATTGCCCTCAGTGAGTATTAGGTCTGAGTGGATTACAGAGCATGAGTGTGTTGGACCCTTCCTTTTACACAAGTGGTAAATGGGTCTGATCATGCCACTGGCAAAGCCAAGAACAGAACCCAGTCTAGAGCTGCTGTTCCTTCAGCCTCCCCACCCTGGGTCCTTGCACCACTCTGTGGAGTCCCCATTATTAACCCCTCTGAAACCTGGTGTCTCTTTCCTGAGCCAAGTTCTCTTCCCAATTCAGTCACACTCAGGTGTAAATGACTGTCGAACCCTCAAGTATCCTTTCCCGGGGCACTTGAGTATAAAGGGAATCCAGAGCTTTAAGGAAGAGGGAGATATATACCTGGGGGTGGGAGAAAGAAAGAGTGGTCACCAGGACCCCCAGTGCCTCTGAAATCTAACCACAGAGACAAGGACCACCCTGCCAATGGGTGAAAGTCATGGACAATACCCTCTACAGGCCTGCTGATGAAAATATGCTTATGGTGATGATGATAACCCACATTGATTTAGCTCAGTCTTTTCAAAGAGTCTTTATACTTTGGCTTCAAGAATGAGTGATTCTGGAACAGAGTGAATTGTGACACACTGAATATGTCTTCTACTGTTTAAAAGTTGGTGATCGTGTGAGGGGTTTGCTGGCGGTGAGTAGTTTCTCTCCAGAGGCCGCAGGCAGTGGGTGCAGGAAGCCATGCAGAATGTGGACCAAGGAGAATATCAAGGACTGGACGTGGGGGAAGATGCACAGGAGGTGGAAAGGAGGCAGAGAGAAGAGGACAGAGCTGGAGGAGGAAAGCCAGAGTTCACAGTTAAGGAAATTCAAGGAAGAGGGAGAAGTCGAGGGCTATTTGGATTTGTGGGTCAATCTCCATTCAAATCCTTGATTCTTCTGCAGTTCTTTGTTCCAATAATCATTTACTGAGCATCTATTCTATCCCCAGCAGGGTATGGTACACTGAACACTCCCCCAAGCCCTGGCAGGTTAACATCACCATTTAGTTTGAAAAATGAGGAAATCAAAGCTTAGACGAGTGGTCTCTATAGGCTATAAGGAAAGAAATCAAGAATGAAAAATGAACAAAACCGTTAAGGGAAGATTATAGATGATAAGTGTCTCACGTTCCCACACAAAAGCCCCCAGTGACTCAGGAGAAAGAAGGCTGGATGGTGTGGACCTTGGATCTGACCACAGTTGTCCTTGTGGCTGGACAGGCCACACGGTCCAAGCCACAGGGGGTCTAGGGCAACCCTGAGATGGAATGAGAGCCACCTGGGTGGCTCCTCCCACAGGTCCAGGAAAAACATGGCTGACCCGTTCCCCTTCTTGACAGCTATGGAGAGAAGGAGAAGCTCACCTGAGCCTGCCTGTCAAGGAGAGAAGGCCAGTGTTGGGAGAAATAGAACTCCCCACAGCAAAAAAGAATGGTGTCTGGGAAGATGAAGACTCAGAGAGTTTGAGGCATAAAACTGCTGCTGAGGTGCCAACCTCAAGGGGCGGAGCAGGAGGAACAAAGCTGGCTGTGCCCATGAACCACTGAGGGTGGCACCTGGGAGGGGGGTTCCAGTGTCCCACAATCCACTCTCATCTCCAGATAGGGAGAGTGTGGAAGTTCTGATCTCTGAGTTGGGCCCTATTCCTTGACAAGAGTTCTGAGTCCTGGCAGGACAATAATTGGGAAGAGTCAGGGAGTGGAGCAGCTTTCCTCCCACCTCTTCAGTCCAACATCAGCAAAGTGTAGCAAAGAGCTACCCATCCCCGACTCCTCCCCTCATACACCTACAGCACCTTTAAGGGCAGAGGGAAGAGCATAGGACCAGGAGGCAGGCCATAGACAACCCAGGTGACCTTGGGCAAGTCCCAGAATCCCTCTGTCCCTTGTATCTGCAGCGTGGAGACAATAAGCCCTGTCTTAACTGCCTTAACAGGCTGTGAAGAAAAGCTGTGGGAAAACACTTTGAAAAGAATAAAAGCCCTAAATTAATGTACAATCTAATTGACAACATCTTCAAATTTATTAAGTGCTGAATGATACCCTAAGTTACACAGATAGTCTTTTTTTCCTTTTAAACCAAGTTCAACTTAACCAGGCTGGTTGTTGACTCCCTGCTGGCAACCTCCAAACTCCCCACGGAAGCTGAGCAACCTTTTCGGCAAGTTGGTCACCAGGCACAATGAGGTAACTGGTCCTCTTGAAGGATCAGACTCCAGAGGGGCATGGATCCTTTCCCTACCTAACTGCCCAGGAAGTGGCATAGCCACCACCCTCCTCCTACCTATGAGGGCCTTCTGTTTCAGCAGGTAAGCCTCCATCACAGGCAGGCCCTGAGCTTTAACTTGGACTGCAGCGCAGGGGAGCATTGTTTTACTGTTTCACTGATGAGGAAACCAGGACCCACAGAGACTAAGGAATTTGAAGACAAAGAGTAGTTTCCGCAGAGGCAGAAATGTTTAAGGGACCATACAAATAAAATCAGTTAAGCAGGGCTATTTGCTTTTTGTTTTTATGTCTGTTTTAAATTCTCTGTATTTTTTGCCCAGCTCTTTTCTGAAGGCTGGCTAGCTACTTGAAGTGTGCTCCACATGACAGCATCACATGGACGGGGGCTTATTAGAAATGCAAAGTCTCAGGCCCTGCCCCAGAATCTGTTTTTTTAAAATAGGATCCTTAAGGAATTTGCAGGCACACTGAAATTTGAAAGTATGCATCTAAAGGATGCACATAGCAAGAAAGATCGGGTTAGCAATAAAGAAAAACTTCCTGCCAGCCGGTTATAAAATATGCTATGGAGGGCAGGGAGGAGGGCAGGGCACAGATCCTTAGCTTTCTGGGATGCTCAGATGAGATATGGGGGAGATGGTGAACAAGATGACTGCTGAAGGCTTCCTGCTGCCCTGGGAGCCTGTCCTGGGCCACTCTGGACCTCCAGAGGAGTAGCCGGAGGGGGTCTCACACACCCCTGGATCTTCCCTGACTGCTAGAGACTTGGATTCAAATGCAGCTGTCTCTGCCCAGCTGAGACCTACAGGCTTAATTCACATTCTCCTGGAGGATAGGTATTTGCATCAGAAATTACCCTGGAACTTAATTCTGCATAATGTTGCTCAGACAAACGACACCCCTGAAACTCTTTGCCAAGGCCAACAATAACATAACTGCAGAGAGAAATAATGAATAGGAGCAGAGGGAAAGGGAAAACCAAGGAGGTGGGGGGTGGGATGGAGGGTGGGAGGAATGGGGAAAGGGGAAGGAAGAGACAGGCTTCCAGCCAGAGGTGTTCTTGTCTTTTCTTCATGTCACTAGCATTGTGCCAGCACTAGGCACTCGATAGGTAGTTTTTGAAAGCTACAGATGATATTGACAAAAACAATGAGGTAAAGCTGAAGAGAGAGCTGCTCAGTTCATTAACTAACTAATCTATTGAGCAATTCATTAATCCAACTGTTTATTTGTTCAACAGATTTTCTTGCTTACCTACTGAGTCAGGCATTGTGCTGGGCACTGTGGTCCCTGCCCTTGTGGTCAGTTCAAGCCGTGGGCTGAGCTTGCTGCAGGCAAACACAGTAATGGGGGAATCTCTGTCGCGGCCCTTGCCTCAGGAAGTTTAAAGCCCAAGGGCAGAATCCAGGCAGCTTGAAAAGTGACTAAAGTTCTCTCCAGGTGTGGAGGCATCTAAGGGTCTCCAGGTAGCCCTTTGCAGGCCTTTTAACATCTGTCATATGGTACACTGCAATGAATGATGCAAATTCCTTGAAAACTGTACATGGCTTAGATTTCAGACTTGGAAGGATTGTTAGAGATCATCTAGTCATCTCATTCAATTTACAAACAGGAAAGTGAGGTTCAGAGAGGCAGTGAGCTTTGCCCAAGACCACCAGCCTGTTAATGGCAGAGATGGAGAGAGAACCTAGCTCTCCTTCCTTGACCATGTTGCATACCTTTCTGGAAGGCAGCGAACCTGGGACAGGCAGGTCACACCTATCTGGATCTCAGTTTTGTCATTTGGAAACAGATAGGAAGGAAGTTTTCAGTAGTTCTCACGTTGTGCTCCACAGAGGTGCCTCGGGGGACCCCTGGGAGAGGAGTAGGGCTCTGGGCCCCACCTCTGCTTCACTCAGAGCAGCTCTCTTGTTCATTGGGCTCCCATGAAACAGCCGGTTTGAATCAGGGCTCTGCAGCTAAAAACCCAAACCAAAACAGCTAGCCAAAAAAAAAAAAAATCTCTTTAGGGTTCCTGCGATACAGGTATTGTGCGCTTGGCAATGACACAAGGAATAGAAGATAGGATCTCTGTCCTCCAGACATGTACCCTACACGAGGAGGGAGGAAACAAACACGTGGACAGACTTGAAAGCCCCAGGAAGCTGCATTCAGTTCCCTGTCTGTCCCCTAAGTGAAGTCTAAAGTGACCCGGTGCCAGAGGATGATGGGTAGGATGTGGGGGAGATAGGCCTCCCTGAAAACATGGTGGCCAGAAGAGATGCGACTGGTGACAGGGCCCCTGGGCTTTTGACTTTCTGCCTTTGGGAACTACTCAGCACCGTAGGTGCCACCCTCTGCCCACTGCTACGAGCCTCCCCCTCCTCCCACCAACTCGACCCAATTACGCGTGTTTACATTACAGTGACGTATAATTCTGCCATTTACATTCAGTTGCCGGCTTCTCTGTGTGCTCATAAAATATTAACATTGGAGGGCCGCTTGTTGCAGAAATGTTTATAATTTCTCTTCCCCATTATGGGCTTATTAATGATAATAATGCCGTTTCCCTGCTTAGGAGCTGGGGCTACCGAAAGGCAATCACTCACCAGAGCTGAAATATGACAGTGGGAAGTCGGATTCCGTTCCCTGCTCGGCATTTAATCTTAATAACATTTTATCTTGGACGACAAGTGTGTGTAATGTTGTTTAAAAGCCATGACTACATCGACACTGTATGTTCAGGAAAAGGAAAGGGGGAGGGCTGGGGAAAGGCCTGCCCTCTTCTCTTCCTCCCCACCTCCGTTCCCCGATGCTTCAGTCTGGCTTCCAGAGGTGGGAGTGAGATCCCACCCATGCGGGAGTAAGGCTGCAGCCTGCGGGGCTGCCACGGCCCTCTCTCTACTGCCACTCCCACCCCATCTCTCCAATTCAGCATTTCTGCTATGAAAGAATTTTTTTAACCCGTGAAGATGAAAAGTACTTATGAGTACATCGGCCTTTGAAAACACAACTACCTTAAATAGGCTCTATTAAAAATAAATAAGTCCATTTTGGCTGGAGAGCTGGGCCTAAGGGAGTGTGAAGTCTTTTAGCTGTGTTACAGAGGGACTTGTGCTGCTTCATTTTCCGAAGGCATGGTTCCAAATGATCTAGTCCTTGGACACAGCTCACTTAGCCAGGTTCTGTCCTCCCTCCACACCTCGGCCTTGTCTCCTGGTTTTACCCCTGCCTGTGGCACCTCCTGCTCCCCTTTCTCAGCCTTCTTTTCACTTTGCTAAATCAGCCCCTTTTGTCTCATTCTCGCTTACTGTGACTGAGAGTAGAAGTGACACTCTGCTCTGTCACATCCCCTGCCCCCACCATCTCGCTTGGCGTTGTTCTGAGATGCAGCAGGATATAGGCCTTTTCTTTTGTATTTCTCTCCCCCTAACAGACACTCAGGAAACAAACTTTCAGAGGCCATGAATGTGTTTATGGCATTGTGATGATGGTTTCACGTGTATATACTTATGTCCAAATTCACAGAGTTGTATACATTAAACATGTACAGCTTCTTGTATCTCAATCATACCTTAATAAAGTGGTTTTTTAAAAAAAGGATCGATATAAGGAAAACACCATAGGTATAAATTGTGCAGTGTGCCTAGAACATGAATTACACTCTACGTCTACAATAAACATTGTTTCCTGCCCTCATTTTGAAGTCATCGAATAAACTAGTTTTGTTCAGCTAAAAAAACAAAGATATGTAGGTTAGGACCCTGTCCATAGTATGTGCTCAATTACTAGATGTTGGTTGGAAGTTTAAACTAAAACTACTGCTTAGCTTGGAGAATGGTACTGGGCTGAGAAAGGGGAGAATTGTTTTTCTGAGTCCGGTTTTTTAAACGTATTCGAGGTCATAGAATCACAGCAGCTAATAATTGGAAGGAACCCTCAAGATCACCTAAATTAAGCTTTTTCCCAAGAGCGACTCCCCGCTGCTTCCCTGACCAGGGGGTCATCCAGGTCCTGTTTACACACCGTCATTGACATGGAGCTCATGATTTGCATGACTCTACTGCTGGATGGGGAGACCCAATTGAAATGGCTTCCTTGCATGGAACCAGAATCAGCTGACCTATAGCTCCCAAGTTCTGCCCTCTGGAACTCATGGAGCCAGTCTACTTCCCCTGCTACATCGCAACTATCTTTAGTGTTCTCTTTAGACTAAGGGCTCTCATTTTCCCAAGTGTTCCTCATTGGACAGGATCTCCAGACTCATCACTATCCTGAGGGTCTGCCTCCAACATGCTCAGTCTGTCAAAATCCCTCCAAAAGTGTGATGCTCGGAACTGGAGGCCCAGCTCTGATGTGGTCTGACCAGCATAGAGTCCAGCAGAAGCATTACGGCCTCTGCTTTGACATCTAGCTTTTATTAATTCAGAACAAGAACATCTTTCAGCAACTTGCTGTGGCTATTTTAACAGCCAAAGAGCCCTAGGATCCTCTATTAGTAACTCAAACACATAGGCCTTTACTACCTGAACCTACATCAAGTCAAGTTTTCCCCAGCCTGTACTTATGGAATTGATTTTTTGGAAACCTCAGTGCAAGACTTTCCATTTATTCCTGTTAAGCTTCTTCTCTTTACTTTCAGCCCATGATTCCAGCCAAAAAGGCATCTCAGATCCTGATTCCAGAGTCCCACACATCAGCCACTCCTTTTGCATATGCCTCATTCACTTATTTGAAAAACATACCTTCTAGATTTTACTTGAAGCTTGATGAATTACTGATAAATTACTTAATGGGCAAGGTCAAGGCTTAAACCCTGCAGCACACCATCTGACATCTCCCGTCAGGTAGACGTCAGCCTGTTAGAAAGCTTTCTTTGGGCACGATTGTTCAGTGGGCTACAGACCAATGGACTCTAGGAAAAGCCTTGTGTCAGCGCCGGCCGGGAGAAGTAGACCATGGGCCCTGTTGTTTTACTAATAAGCTGTGTTTCTTTAGAAAAACTAGCCTTTGGGGTCTCAGTTTCTTTACCTGTAATGAGAGAGGGTGAACTTGGATGGCTGGCCCCAAATTCTCTTCTGGCTCAACATTCTCATCTGGATCAACGATTACCCTGCAACCATGTTTTTCAGCCTCGCCAACAAGAACACAGTGAGAGACTTTGTCAAAAGCCTTATTCAAATCAAGATATCTTATGGTTATAATGTTCTCTTCTCCTACCAGTCCAGTGTCCTTACGCAAACAGGAGATGAGTTTTTGATGTGACTTATTTTGAGTGAACACAAGCTGATTCTTAACAACCATGTGTACTTTTCGAAATTCAGTGTGGCTTAGTGTGGAAGTAGGGGTTTCCCTCCCCTTGTCATTTTTAGTCTCTATATTTTCCCATTTTTTTTGAAAATTATGATATATTTCCCATCTATAGTCTCCGGGCATCTCTTCTGTTTATGTCTCAAAACAAAGGGAAACTAACATTTATAGAGTACCTAAAGAGTGCCATCTACTTTCACAGCAGTGCTGGGCCCTGGAGAACCACAGTGGGTAAAAGCAAGGTCTCTTGTCCCATCTGGCCAAGATGCATACACTCGAACAACGTACCATAATATGGTATGGGAAGTGCCGTGTTGGTGATTTGAACTAAGTTTGAGGAGGAGTCATCCATTCTGGATGAGAAAAGCATCATAGAACAGAGAGAGCACAAACTGCCTGCTCTGTGATGCCGGCACGGATGTATGGTTTACTTCCAGGGACTCGTGAGTAGCTAGTATGAATGAGGTCTGGTACAGGTAGGTGGTAAGTGGGGTGTGTCGTGGAAGATGAGGCCAGAAGTGCACTGCAGCCAGGTTGTGGGTGGCCTTGAAGGCCTGTAAGGACTTGAACTTTGGCTTCTAGATAATTGGAAGACAGGGAATGTTTATAGCACAATGACAGCCTGGGCTCTAAAAAGATACCTGGCAGCTGTGTTGAGGATAGATTAGAGGGGAAGATACCAGAAGCAAGACAGTAAAAAGGTCAGGGGAATTATTACAAGGTCCTAAACCACAGCAGTGACAGCAGGAATAAAAGGAAATAGAGTCCATAGCTGTTTTAAAGGCAGACTCAAGAGGATTTGGTTATCCATTAGGTTTTAGGATGAGAGAAAGACATCATAGATGATGTTTTCCATGGTTTCTAGCTTAAATGACTAGGCAGGCGATGGTTTTGCTAACTGATCTCAAGCATAAAGGAGCATGGACAGATTGGAAGTGAAGAAAATCAGAGCCATGTTGAGCATGGTAGGGGCTTCAAAAATATGTTTTGGAGTCATCAGTGTCCAGGGGATGACTGAAATCAGGAGTGCATAAACTCACTCAGAGAGCACATATAGATCAAGATGAGAGGGCTAAGGACAGAGCCTGGGGAGAAACCAACATGTAGGGGGTGGACAGAAAAAGAAGAGCTACTAAAGACCACCTAAGCATTTGTGCAAAGGGGAACCAGGGGAGCAAGTGTCATATGCTACAGTGTTGATGGGGTACAGAGAGATCTGGAGGATGAGGACCACAGGAAGTGGCATTGAAGGAGACGTTGGGGGTGACCAAGAGAATTCTTTCATGGTTGGAGGACTGGGTAGTTGTAATGAACCTAGGTTTAAAGCCTGGCTCCACCACTTACCAACCATGGCATACCGGGCAAGTGATTAATTCACTGAGCTTCAGTTTCTGCAACTATAAAGTGGGGATAGTAACAAAACCTACCTTGTAGGTTGTTGCTAGGATTAAATGATAATATAAGTAAAGCACTTAGATCATATAGTAGATGCTCAATAAAAGTTAGCAAAACCACTGGAAATTTGGAGGTTTAGTGAAAAAGGGTAATGGGAGAATAGCTTGAAAAAAAAGAATAATTTTTTTTTTTTTAAAAACCTTTTTTTATGGAACTTCAAACATGGTTGAAAGCTGAAGGGAAAAGGAAAGCGAGGATGGAAAGGTGAAAGAGTGATCTCTAACAATAAAGTCCTAGATGAAATGGAGAGATGGAGGCAAGAAAGTTACCCCAGGGTCTGACTACATCTATTTTTCAGACAGATAGGCTACGTTGGAGATGACAGACAAGAGAGCTGAGCTGGTCCACACCTGGTGGGCTTTCTCTTTTCAGTTTTCTTAGTATTGTTTTTTAGTGTTTTTGCTGAGAGAGGCACAGATAGCTTGGAGTATTGAGGGAAAGAAAGGCTTGGAATGGGGTTGAGAAATATGAAGTAGGGATTGAAGAAAAGAATTTCCGAGGTCACAGCTCAGGCTGGAAACCATACATTTAATGTGTTATTTGAAGATTATTTACTAAAGAAAAATGGAAGTTAGGGAGTTCTGCCTGTTTTGGTTTTGGCCACCTATCAATAGTACACCATCTTCCCAGGACAGGCTGCTTCTATGTTCCCAGAAGCCCTCCAGGCCGAGCTGTTGGCTACTCCATCTCACACTCATCTCACCACCTGGCCTGGGAATAGCAGCTGGGCAGCACCCATCTCCTCCAGTCTGTGCTACCCCAGCACTTAGCACAGTGCGCAGCACAAAGCAGAGGCTCCCAAATACTTATTACTTTCCTTTCAAAGTTACCTGGACTCACATGGGGGCTAGAAATGCTAATCTACCATCTTTATCACCAAGAGCTTAATAGTCACTATTCAGCTCTCTTCTAACATGTTAAATTCTTGCTCAACATCACATGGAAAAGGACATCTTGCATGTTCGCCCATTAATAGTACAACCTTCCTTGTCGTCCAAGACAGCTCCTGGCATTTAAACAGCCTGGAAACCCCACCGCCTCCCAGAAACTTCAGGGACAAACACAGGAGCCTTCTATTTGCTAGAAACCTCCTTATGTGCATCACAGACAGGTTATATTTAGCTACAAAGCAGCTCCGATGCTGTAAGCATTGTCACCCCCATTTTATCAATAAGGAAACAAAGGCTCAAAGAGGGTAAATCACTTGCCCCAAGTCACATAGCACTGAGTTGGCAGCACTGAGGTCAAACCGTGGTTTGGATGACTCCCGTTCTTGTGCTCAGCCCCTCTTCACCTTGCTGCTTGCCCTCACATTGCTACTTTTCTGAAGGGACCCCTTCGTCAGCCCCCTTCTGGTCTCTAACCCATGTTCAGGACTTTGGTCCTGTCTGGTCGTATACCCTGATTGGAAGATGCAAAGTAGAGATTCTCAGGCAAACCTGGGGTCAATCTACTTGTCCTTTTCTTCTCTTAGATTAAATCATAATTTTTCTCCCAATTTTATTTTTACTGTGGTAAAATACACATAACATAAAATTTACCATCTTAACCATTTTAAGTGTATAGTTTAGTGTTATCACGTACACTCACATTCTTCAGCAAGCATCACCACCATCCATCTCTCCAACTTTTCCATCTTCCAAAACTGAAACCATATCCATTAAACAAAAACTCGCCATTTCCCATCTTCTCTTCGCTCCTAGCAACCCCCATTCTACTTTCTGTCTCTATAAATTTAAATACTCTAGGTACCTCAAAAAAGCAGAATATTACAAAATTTGTCCTTTTGTGACTGGCTTATTTCAGCATAATGTCCTCAATGTTCATCCATGTTGAAGCACATATCAGAATTTCCTTCACTTTAAGGCTGGATAACATTCCATTGTGTTTATAGATTACATTCTGTTTATCCATTCACCTGTCAAAGGACACATGGGCTGCTTTCACCTTTTGGCTGTTGTGAATAGTGTTGCTATGATCAAATATATCTTTGGGACCTACCTTTCAATGCTTTTGGGTAAATACTCAAAAGTGGAATTGCTGGATCATATGGTAATCCTATTTTTAATTTTTTGAGGTACCACATACTATTTTCCATAGAGGCTGCACATTGTACATCCTCTCCAGCAGTGCACGAGGGTTCCAATTTCTCCATATGCTTGTCAATGCTTGTTATTATCTGATTTTTTTTGATAGTTGTCATCCAATGAGGTGGTATCTCATTGTGGTTTTGACTTGCATTTCCCTAATGATTAGTGATGTTGATCAGTTTTTCATGTGCCTATTGGCCATTTCTATATCTCCTTTGGAGAAATATTTATTCGACCTATTCTTGAATTTTTTTTTAATGCCTACAGCACCTGGTATTCCTAGGTGGTCTCCCATCCAAGTACTAACCAGGCCCAAACCCTGCTTAGCTTCTGAGATCAGACAAGATCGGGCACGTTCAGGGTGGCATGGCTGTAGACTAAATGTTTTTTTTAAACCATAATTTTTTAAGAACCTTGACCCTCTGCCCTCTATACTTCCCACCCCTTATCCCCAGGACAGCTCACTGGCAGGGCTTTGATAGAGCAAAGGGAATTCTTCTGCCCAACTCCATCCTTCTAGGTTTGCCAAGCACAGAACATTTATGCACAACACCACACTCTTTGGGATAATGCACTGAAAATCTCTGTCAATGTGTAAACGTCACCCGGAAGAGGTAATTCAAGTCACTATGACTCATTAACACTCTAGCCTGGATTCCTTAACCTGTATAGCTACTTGGATATCCATTGAGGAAAAGGCCACCAGATAGGCAGCTCCTGATGGGAGAAGGCAGGCCCTGGTGGAACCTAGTGGTGACGAGAAGAAGGGACCAGGCAGTGAGCGTCTGAGCAAACAAGGGCAGGCGCTAACCAAGGTGGCCATGAAGGAGACCTGTGGGGACAGCTGTCATCTTGGTGACCAGTATATGGAGAGGTTATTATACAGGGAAGAGGCTAGGAACACAGGCTCTGTTTCAAATGGGAAGAGGAAGGTAAGGATGAGCTTAGGGGAAGAGACTGTAGGTCCAGATGAGTGGATGAGAGCTTTGGGTTCCATGAGGCCACCCAGAGCATAGGGGTGCAAGTTATAGCAACAGGAGAGATGCCAGAAGCCGGAGGAATCCAGTGGGGGAAACAAGATGTGGCAGTCATGCGAGCTTGCTGCTGCTTAGATCTTCCTTTGCGAGAGAAGCACTTTGAGGAATGTGGTTGGCTACCAGCCTCCACCGGTTGTACCTTTGACACCCAGCGCAGCTTTCACATCAATACCAGGCTCTCTGTAGGCTGCTCCCAGCCAGTTTCAGAGCACAGCACAGGCTCCAGAGGTGGGCCATCCCCACCTAGCACAGGACCCCTCACTGGCAGCCTGCCGAGATTTTCTCCAAGTGCTCTGCAGTCCGAGTCCTTCCTGCCCAAGTCTTCCCTTCTTTCCCTCTCTCCTCTCAGTTTTCACACCTGCATCAGGACCGAGGGTTCTTCCCACTTACTTCTGCTCCCTGTCCTCTTTATACTCCACAGAACTTTCTTCCAATAAGTCAGCTGCTCATCTAATTGTATCTGACATCTGCTTCTTGGAGGACCCAGACTGACACAGAAGGTATCTAAACATGACCCCCAGCCCACTCCACACACACATGTATACCCCACTCAGCTTTCGAATAAAGCCCACTTCCTGCCTGGGCTTGACCTTACTTCTAGAGGTTGAGTGGTAACCAAAACAAGGGCGGCCTAAGTTTATAGACAGTGCAGAGTTAGTAACAAAAAGGAAGGCATAAAAGTGTACAAGGACCACTGTGTTTGTTTTTTGGTGGGAAGGAGGGCACTTAATAGTGAGACCTCACGCTTGAGGGCGTTCCTCTCGGAGCTCATGAGTTGGGTGTAGAGCAGTTTAGAAGCCAGGCCATATTTAACTGAATCCATGGGGCTTCGAATAGTGCCTGGCATCTGCTCAATAAATATTTGAAGAATGAATGAGTTTATTCATCACAATAGCGCTCTAAAATTTCTCAAAATCTTTCAAGCCTAGTCTCTTAGTTCATTTTCTCTGCTGGGCAGAGACTATCTCAAAGCTACTAACCTGAGGCCCAGACAAATTTGTGGAAGTCAGCTGCAACTTTCCATCAGATTAGACCATCCCACTTTCTGTTCTTCTTTATGCCAATAAAACGCTTTCATCTGAAAGCCCCCTGGATAGCAGTGCACTGCCCTTTCTCCCCAGCTCCCTTGTGAGCTTTAGGGTACCCCGGCCAATTCCAGCCCAAGCTCAGAGAAACAGCATCTCAGAGCACAAGGCCAAAATTAGGTCTGATATCGGATGTGTGAGGCCAACTAGCAATTGACTGACCTACTTTGCACGGTCAGTTACTAATACCTAAATCATGACAAACCAGATTCCCAGGACATATCTAAACGCCATTGATCAGGATGGAGAAGCAAGGAGCACAGACTTCCTCGCTGGAGCGGCAACTACAACAGAGGTGGATCTAAGCCAGACTTGCCGCCACGTGGGCAGTGCCATGTGGGGTGCCGGGAACAGAGGCCCTAATGCGGGCCAGGAGCTCCTCTCCAAATGGCCAGGAGAAGAGCAGCCCTTTCTAGTATGTACTAACAATACTGTGCAGTACTGGATTGCCACTAGGGACGGAGCCATTCAGTGTTCACTGCCAGTACTTGAACCGCTTCAGGTATTGCCTTCTAAGACAGAACAGAGTTTGCTTTATTTTCTTTTATTTTTAAATGAGTCGAAACTAAAACAAGAGAAGCAACTGGGGGGCATGGGAACCCTGCTTGCTGACTGACGACACCGCTCTAGGAGGGATTGTCCCCTGGAGAACAAACGACTGCCAGATACAGACAGTCTTTGATGACCTGCTTATGGTCAATTAAAAATCCCAATTAACACTTCTGAAACGAAGTTCAATATTTGTCACTAAACTCAGAATGAGATGCATCTGGCAGGAGGTAGGAGATGAAGCTGCCTCCTTCGGAGGAGGAAGAGCTGGTTGCTCTCCAGGGAAGGGCCCATGGGGGGCTGTGGAAAAGATCCCCCTTGGCATAACCAGTGAGGGGGGTGGGGGAGGCCTGCTTCTCTATCCCCGTTCCCACTTCCAAATGGTCTTCCTGGGTCTTCTAACAAAAATGCCACATTAAGAGCCTACCCCCACTACTTGGGCACAGTCCCTCTACCTGTCCTGTTCTGTTATCTACTGACTCCTGGTTGTGCTGCTTCAGTTCTGGGCTCACTGTTTTCATGGTATTTCCCTCAGGCCTGGTGGCCTGGATGTCCTGTGGCTGTCACTCCTAGCATCCAGCCTCATCACTCCCAGGCCATCCGCCCCACACCAAATGTGTGGAGGACAAACAGCAGGACGATGTGCAGGGGAAACAATTGATGGCAGCCATGATAATTGCTCTGTTGTCCTTTGGATGTTTCTTTCTCCCTCCCATCCAGACCCCTCGGTTACACGTGAAATGGATTAAAACACCTTATCTGGTACTGGAACCTGCTTCTCTATACCTCTGATACCTCCGTCAGGCCCTACCCTCTTTCTTGCCTGTTTCCCAATCAACCCTCCTTGCTGCCAGAATGATCTTTCCAAAATGCAGAAAGGCTCATCTCAGTCCCCTCATCTGAAATAATTTAATATCCCCCACTGCTTTAGGAAAAGTTCAGACTCACTGGTCAGGCACAAAAAACCCTTTGTGACCTTGGCTGCCCTCTGCTCTCCATCTTAACCTTATCTCCCTGACATGCCCACACCATTCATGCACTGCCCACTAGAGTGCTCTAGAACATGCAGTTTTCCTGTGAGATGTTTCCAGGATAGCCCTTACCCCTCTTTGATTAGTAAACACTGACTCTCCATAGTTTAAGCTTCGCCTGCTCCAGGAAGCCTTCCCTGACTGTTCCCCCTCTAGTTTGATTAGGATCTTCCTCTGTGAGTTCACTGTGTTTGCTGCTTACCCTCCTCACAGCAATTCTCATTCCACACTATCAGTGTGGATTTGGTGTTCCTTGAAATGTCCTTAAAAACAAAGACTATGTCTTATTCACCTCACATTTCCTGGCACATAGTAGGCATTCAATGTATGTTCATTGCATGAATGAATATTTAATACAGCTTTATAAAATTGTTTAATTATCGATTTTTTATGAATCAAACAGTATTTCCCATTGAGTGTCATTATAACATCAGAGGTGCTTTATCTTCATTTCAGGTATAACTGTGCCCTAAATGATCTAGTAGAAGCTGCTAGTTAAAGGATTCTTATGGTTAAACTCATTGTAAAATGGAAGACTTACTAGAATGCAATTAAATTTATCTACTTGGTAAATTTAAATTTGGAAGTTTCTTTAAACTAGCAGAGTAAATGTGCAGTTTCTCTGAAAATGTGAATGAGTGTGGCTCACCCCAAAAAGATGCAGATAAAGGGGCCTGCATGGGGTGCACCCACCAGCAGTGAAGTGTGAGCAGTGGGGAAAGGAGATGGGAGCCTGAAGAGGATGTCAAGCTGTTCACGGCAACGCCATTATGCAAACCAGTGATTTAGAAGGAATAAAGCTGGGAGCTCGGGCCTCCCACTCTCAATTACCCCAGGGCTATTTCATCTCTCCATCTTCCAGGTTGCTTGCACCACCCACCTACGCTCTAAGCGGAAACTGGAAAGATATTTCCTGTTCTTAGTCCCATCGAAATCCTTTTGTCTGCTATTCAGAGAGCTGCCTCTTCTATACTATAGCCCTTGCCTGCCACCATCCTCCCTTCCCAGATGCTGGATTCTGACCTGAGAGACTGTTCACCCACCATGTGTGACAAATATTGACACTGAAAACAACTCTGCTTCTGCAGTTGCTAGTTTCCTGGTCCCAGGAAACCTCAGTTCCCAAGTGACAAATGGATTTTAGGCCCATTAGCTATGCTATTATCAAAACACAAAATATAAACCTCGGCTCCACTCCTGACCTTTTCTGATACCTGGAAATCCGGGTTTCTTGTTCAGTTGTCAGCCTTACTCCACCCCAAAATCTTACCTCTCTAAAAGCAGCTGAGTGAGACTGGAAGCAAGCGTGTCACCCCATATAACTGTGGGTGCCCTAAGGACAGACACTGGAATGTCTATCTACCTCATACCCAGGGGCAGCCCAATAAATGCTGGGAGGAAGGAAAAATGACAAGGACGATCATGATTATAATAACAACTATCACCCCCTTCCCCGTTACAGAGCACATGCCATGTGCTGGGCCCTGTGCTAAACTCTTCCCTTATATTATTATCTAGGTTAATTCTCACAAGTATTTTTATGCCTATTTCACAGATGAGGAAACTGAGATTTTAGGAAGTTAAAGACCTTGTCTAGCATCACATAGTGGACTCCAAAGTTCCTGCCCTAACCCTATAAAGAAAGGAGAAAATGAGAAAGGGGAGAAAGAAAAGAAATGTGAGAAAAGGAAGGAAGGAATGGAGGGAGGGAGGGAGGGAGGATAAACAGACTGACCTGAAGCAAACCAGGCATGATAATGATAAAATTTACTAAAAAAAAAAAAAAAAAAAAAAAAAAAAAAAAAAAAAAAAAAAAAAGAATTAAAAAGAAGGGAAAAAAAAGATAAAGAATTATTAATTATCATTCCTCAGACTCATTTTCTGAAAAGCTCAAAGTGCCCTCACATCTGCTTCTTTTCTTCCTACAACCCGACAAGGTGGGCCAGAGTATCTGCTAGTCTGTTCTTTTCATCTTCCCCAGCTCCCATCCCCACCTTCATCCTCTCCCATACCACACACACACTTCAAAATGTTTTTAGACAGATGGCAAAACTGAAGTCTGGAAAAATCTTATGGTTGAAACCTTCTAGTTCCCCGGCCCAGATGTCATGGACCAAACCAGGCAGATGTGGGGGTGGGGAAGGCCAGGAGCTAGAGGAAGGAGGGGCTGAGCTCCCTCCTTACACTTCACCTTCCTCTGTTGACTGGGCTAAGAGCCCCAGTGAGGAGACCTATGTTCTCTTGTTTCGCTCCAGCCAAAGGGAAAAAGTAGATGTCACACACACCCACACCTCAGGAACAATGCAAGTATTAATAACTTTTAATTGTACGTGAGGTTCAGTATATTTCCCCATGGTGCCTTGAAAGCCATTTATTTTTGTACCTCAGAGCGGGGAAGGTACTATCTATCCACTGGGGTCCCAGCCAGGCTGGTGGTGACTAACAGAGAACTCTTCATTCAGAGGAACATTGCAAAAACGTATCCATTTCCCGGGTACACATTGGGTGGGTGGTGAAGGCAGTGAGCTAAGCAGTGCTGTCGAGGTTTGCCTGGGCGCCCGGGTGTACCCACGCCAGGGGAGGGAAGTCTGGGGGTTGGGCAGGGGTGGAGAATGAGATAACCCCCTACAATGCATAATCTAAAAATAATGTGGGTTTGCCCTTGACTGGCAATATATGATTTTCCCCTCAACAGAATCACTTTTCTAATTTTTTTTTTTTTTTTTTTTTGCTTAGGCTGTTACTAAAATGAGTTTGCACTCTCAGAGAACATTCGATGGCTATAGAAGCCAGATTAGTGCTGGGGGCCGGGGGTAGGGGGCAAGTAAATGAACCTGAGAGTCTAAATTTGTCTTAGACAATCCTAATCCAAAGCCAATTAACTCTAATTATGAATTTTATTTTTCTTTTAAGATAATATTAATTTGTTTTTCTTTTGTTAGAAACAAGACACTTCCACCCTCCAGAGATGTGGCGGAGAAAGATTTTCTTTCCCTGCTAAAAATCCTTTTTCTCACCCCCACCATCTACCATGATTAACATGTTCTGTACAGTAGATCCTCTCTGTGATAAACAAAGGACTTCTTCAAGGCTCAAAACCACCACAGGAGCGACCTGGAATGATCTCCAGTTAGAAGTGAAAAAACTGAAGCTCAGAGGGAGCCTGGTAAGGGTTCAAATCTCCTCACCCACATCTCTTGTCCATTTGCTCGCCTCTAAGCAGAACTATTACTAAATAATCTCAAACAGGCGAATGTCTCCTGATTACTCCCACCTACCACCCAAGTCTCAAAATGTTTCCTCTTTTTAGTAGTGAGGTTTGAAATTCTAAATTCCCATGTGGGCAACAGTGGCGGAGGTGGGATGCAGGCTAGCATGGGAAGTGGGACCTTAGGCCAGTGCTTAGCCTCTCTGAAGCTCAATTTTCTCATGTGTACAATGGGGAGCGATAGCTTGCAGGGTGACATGCCTAGCATCCTGCCTGGCACAGAAGAGTTGTGCTTGTAAGTGAGGCTCTCTCTCAACCTTTGTTAGTGAACTTGGGTAGGCAGAGCAACTTCAGATGCATGCCCACTCCTGTCTGACCCAGTCCTCTCTGAAACGGTTGAAAAGATGAGGGTGTCTGGCCCAATGACCTTTATTTTGAGAGACCATGGGAATGAGAGGCCCTCAATGAACCACTGAGTATCCTGTCGTACCCATCCAAACTTCTTCGTGCTAGCTACTGACACGAAAATCACTCCTCACCGTGGCCTTGTCCAGCAGGCTCATCTTTTCCTTCCAAATTATATGAGCAGGCTTTCTTAGTGGGTCTTGACTAGGTTTTGATTTAGTTGGTTGGTTGGTTTCCAATCAGCCTTTCTTATTTTATTCTGGGGGAAACTGAGGTCTATAGGCAGACAGAGATCAGAGCTCGGATCACTTCTAACTTCCCCATGACTCAGTGCTGGCCTATTCCCAGGGAAGAATGCAATCAGAGCTCAGTGTTTAGTCTAGATAATCCAGCAGGATTAGGGCTGGAAGGCAGAAGCATAAATGGGGAGACCCTCTGTTGAATCTCTTCATCACACATGTTCTGGGCCAGATTGATTTTTCCTGGTGAACTGCAAGCCAGGAGGGTGGCAGCCATCCACAAAGGCAGATGCATCTGTGCAAACACTCATGTGTCCAAGCAGACTCCCTCTTCTGCACACACCTGTGTAGCATGAGGGGAAGCAGGAGGCCTAGTGTCTAGCCCCACTTCTGCCACTAATATCTTGGGTAAATCCCTTAATTCAGTTTTCCCAAACTTGCTCAATTATAAATACTACCTGGGGCCCTTATTTAAAGTACAGATTCTTGAAGTCTTCACAGTACTAACTTAGAATCAAATCACATATAATATCAAGGAGGTCATGAAACACAGAGTCACACTCTTACCTTTAGACTTTTGCCCTCTCTTCTGCAAAAAGAAGGGGGTAAAGCAAAGGCCTTCTAAAGAGAAATTGTGAGGCCAGTGCTCCACTTCTAAAGTTGCATGCCTCTGTGACTAACTCACCTGTGAAAACATGACATTGCAAGTGGGCCCAGATTCACATGTGCATTGGCACATGCGCACATAGGTACAAACAATCTCATTCTCTTCTTGCTCCAGCCCAGTGTCTTGTTTAACTTTGGCTAGGCTTCCGGTGGTGACTGAGGAGGTTTTAAGTTATCTGTAAAGTGTGTACTTTGTGGGAGCCGTGCTCCAAGTCCTTGACATGATTGCCCCTCAGCCCAGCAGGTGGGTAGTAGTGGTCAAGTGGACGCCTGTGACAGAGCACACTGGTCAGGGACAATCACTTCCCTGCCCGGTCAGCTTAAATCGCAGGTGATTAAATAAATGCCATCTCTCGAAGGCTAGTAAAATCAGTCTCCTGGCTACCAGAGAAAAGGAAAAGAGGAGAGCGAATGATCTTAAAGTTATTCTCTCCTCTGTGTTCCTCCATCCTCCTCCCAAAGGGCCTGGCAT
Source organism: Pteropus vampyrus (assembly GCF_000151845.1). Taxonomy (NCBI): domain Eukaryota; kingdom Metazoa; phylum Chordata; class Mammalia; order Chiroptera; family Pteropodidae; genus Pteropus; species Pteropus vampyrus. The sequence continues at coordinate 32,201 of NW_011889286.1, read as the reverse complement.
CCAAGCCAGTCTTCTAAATGTCTCCCCAAGCCAGCACCCTTAGCCCAATTCTAGGCATGTCAAAATGTTGGTGGAAGTAGGCATCTGAGCTGCCTAAAGGCAGGCAGACCAGATGCTTCTAAAGCAGTAGCATAGGGTCATCTTTCTAGTCTTGGGGTACTGGGGTAAGCACTCTCTCCATCCATGAAAGGTTCAAGCAGAGACTGAAGTCCCAGTATAGATTCACCAAGGGGTGAAGACACAGACTAAATTAGGGCAATGGTGAGTTGGACTACTGTTAGCTGCACAGCACAAATCACACTTCAAATATATCCTGCCTCTCTCTGTGTGCTCTGTACTTCCTGCTCCATAGAACAGTGTGACACTCAGTTCTTCCACACTAATTATGTGGAGTCAAGGAGACTCGGGGTTGGAAGGGACGTCAAACCTGTCTAGTTTAACCCCAACATCCAAAGCTTCAGCTCTGTCACATCACCAGCATCTCCATCATGGGAGTGTCTCCTTTCCATTGGACTACTTGCAGTGACAAGAAACTCACTACCTACAAAGGTGCCAAATCTCTCTGACGGCCCTGCTATAAAGTGGGCTTGAAATCAAATCTCGAACTATCTTAGTTACCTAAGGTCCTCCTGCTCTTCCCAAACCAACTAATTTCATTTGATTTGGGCAAGTTTCGTAATCTCTCTAAGCCTCAGTTTCCTTTGTCATAAAGTGGGGATAACAGTAATACCTAACTCAAAGGACTATTGTACAAGTCACATGAAAGAGTAAATATACACAGCGTGGCACAAAGTAAGCCCATAAGAAATGTTTGTGGCTAATATTTTGCTTTGGAGGAACTGATATAGTCCCTTGCACCTAAGGCTTTCATTCGTGATGTTTTCATTTTCAGAAGGGATACACACTGTCCTGGGAGTGGGTGTTCTCAGGCATTCTGGAGACATGGGCAGGGGGTGCATGTCAGAGCTGGCACATGGCACACAAGTGGAACGACACTGTTGCATCAGGGCCCAGGGCTACCTGGGTCCTGCTGGAGGTTGGGAGGGAGGGTGGGAGGCACCTTCCTAGGAGCACACCTATGCTTTCTCTTCCCCAGGCTTTGATCCCCAGGCTTTCTCTTCCTTCCCACTCCATGGAACCAGACACATAGCAGAGTGAAAGGCTGAGGGTAGGAATGGGTAGGGCTGTGGGTTCCTATTACATACCACCTAGTAAATCATTCTGATTTCATCCAAGGCAGCATCCTATCCCTGAATCATGATCTGTCAGACTTGAAGAACCTCCTTCAACTGCACTCACTAGCTCTTTGACTTGGGTAAGAAATTTAAACTCTCTGAGCTTCAGTTTCCTCACCTGTTAAAACAAGGATATTGATAATATCTACCGCATGGACTTTTCATTCTTGGATAAACTGTAATGAGGTGCTTGACTTATGCCAAACTTGGTATAATATTAAAGGACTTCAGATACAGGCTAATATCAATTTGGGGTCTGGTCAGCCATTAGCCCTCATTTAACAAGATGGTACATGTCTTAGTCTACTCAGGCTGCCATAACGAAACACCAAAGGCTAGGTGGCTTAAATCTCAGAAATTATTTTCTCACAGTTCTGGAGACTGGCAGTCCAATATCGAGGTAGCAGTAGGCTCAATGTCTGGTAAAGACCTTCTCCTTGGGTTGCAGATGGCTACTGTCTTGCTGTGTCCTCACACGGCAGAGAGCGAAGAGAGCAAATTCCTTGGTGTCTCTCTTAGAAGGACAGTCATCCTATTTGTTGAGGACCCCACTCTCTGACCTCATTTAATCTCAATTACTTCCTAGGAGGTCCTATCTCCAAATACAGTCACAGGGTGGCGGGGGTTAGGCCATCAACATATGTATTTAGTGGAGGGGAGACACAAACACTCAGTCTATAAAAGTAGCCAAAAGGGGGTTTTAAGTGGCTGTTTATTCTAGTTAATGTCATAGAGAGGGGGATGTTTTCATAACCACAGCCTCTTCCTTCCCTGCTCACTGGCTTTGGGGTAAGGCTTCATAAGAGAGAAGCAAATAGATCAGCATCGCCAGGGCAACAAGCAAGTTTCCTGATCCATTAGCCTCAGCAGCAGCTGTGATAAAGATAAAACTCCAAGGAGTTGGTCCAGGCCCAGGTCCCTGAGGGGCCAACACCTGAGGGTAACATGACAATGGGACGGACCCGGACCAAAGGAACAAGGAGCAGGAAGGCAGTCAACATCTCTGACCCTAGGCTGGGCTTCCCTGGTAACACATGCAAAGAATAAACCACTGGATCTGACCCAGCCTCAGCACAGTCCTGCCCTGCAATGATGGCTGTCCCCTCTGCAAGGGACAGGTCCAGGAAGACCTTGTCCTACTGACAGATTACTGTTCTGATAGCCTGGAATTTGTATTTTACTTTGCTTACTCTAACACTGCCTTGTTTATTGCATGGATATTTCATCTCCCAGATCCATCTTGAGATCATCGTTAAAGGTTTCTTCTCTGCTCACTGAGATGTCCCTGCTAATCATAAAAATCTATGTTGCAATTTCAGATTAATTAAAGCTGTAAACTGGGAAGCTAGTGACTGTAAGTCGTATTCTCCACTTCTCTGCACCCTCTCAAAAGCATATCATTTTACGATACTCTTCCTAAAAATAATTTTACCCCTCAAAACCTTCCTTTAGTCAGCAGGCAGCCTTTCTCTGGCTGGGCTGTCCTCCAGTCATGGTTTCTCGGCTGAGGGCAGTGGGATCTGACACATCCTAGACAAAGAATCTGCCCCCCAACTTTAGCAACTCCCAAATGTATCCAACATGATCCTTAAGGTCTAGAACCCAGGAAGGAGACTACCGGTTTTGAACCCAGCACTGCCACTTACAACCTGTGTGAGCACGTGACTTAGCCTCTCTCAGTTTCCTCCTGTGAAATGGGGGTGATTATGGTGCCCACCTGGTAGGTTGTTGTTAGTGTTAAATGAAATGCGCTAAGTAAAGCACCTAAAAAATGCCTGCACATAAAGGGTAACTGTTAGGTAGTGTCTGCTGAGCCCAGCATCTGGATGGGCCCCTGTGGACAATACCATAGATACAATACTGTCCCTGTCCTCTGTGAGTTGACAATCTAATTGAGGAGATGAAACATACTCAAAAGAGAGAGCTCACCGAGCCCTAAGCTGCATGGTACCTGTCATCAAATAAGTGCGGTCGGATCACTTCGAGGTCACATAGCTATACCCAGTGAAGGCTGTCCTCCATCCACCTCCACTCCTGCTCCCAAGATGGTCAGAGTCCTGCTGAAGCACACTCAGTGATTCAAGCTTCGCTGTTCCTGCCTTCTCCAAAGAAAAACAAAAAAACCCCAGTACACTCCTGAGTGGCCCCAGAGGCGCCTTCTGGAATGGCATTCTTGAACAGGCTTTTTCTTTGTGATCAAAATCATGGTTATGATTTCTGCTTCATGGGACAAGCTGAGTCCAGTCAAGGGCAAAAAAAAAAAAAAAAAAAAAATGAGGTTGCGAGAAGTTATGGCTGCTCCGTTTTGTGCCATTCTCCTTTCTCTTGAGGAATTAACCCACCAAACCTCAAAATACACTATGAGAACTCACTGCTCCCATTCTATGGAAGAGAAGAACTGAAGGGCAGAATGGCTTACTGAAGTTCCTGAATGGAACCAGTGGTTTGTAAAATAACTCCGGGTCCCATAGAGCAAGCCACCTGGGTGAAGGTCCAGAGCAGTTCCCTTCCTCCCCACTCCATTCTCCCAGCACTAGCTGCTCCTAAAACCAGGTTTAGGAGTCCCAATCCCCTCTGCCCATCAGGGACAGACCTCTGCTTCCCGGCACAAATAACAAAGGACAACACCCACAGCACACCAAAGCTTCTTTAGTCAAACATCTGCAACTCCAGGCTCAAGAACGAAGACTATTCTGCAGCTCTTTTTTATTTTTTATTTTTTTTTTCAGTTTCCTCCCCATCACCTTAATAATTGTGTCTCCGGATTGTTTAATTCCACAATGAAGCCACTTGGGCTTACAACTGGCCTATCATCAGCTAAGATTAAGATTCATTTCAAATAAGAGGGGGTTTCCCCCCCATTCTCCCCTCTTTTATTCCCAAACTGAATTTGCATTACAAAAAATTTAAACAAAAGCAGCTTTTTGAATCTCCACTCATTACTCCCATTACATTTGTTAACATCATTATCCTCACTGAAGATGGCAACTATTATCAAATGTTGCAGCGCCTTTGTGGACCTCTTGCTATATTAGTTTAGAAAATTGCTTTAATGCATATGCTTTTAGAGGTTTAAAGTCTAGTATGGCATTATGGGCTATATAATGCTGTACATTTTTTTAATCTAATAGTGCATTTATTTTATTTTATTTTTTTAAAGCGCCATTGCACTGAAATAAAAATGCATGCCTGTGGTAAGGAAGAATACAAATGCAACTGGGAAAATGCAGAACTAGGCTCCTGACTGGCAGGTCCTCTCCCACTCCCTTCTTCCCCTGGAGAAGAAATCGCTCCTCCTGAAATCCAAACCCTGAGGCCCTAATGGATCTAACGTAGGTGGATGGTGGGGTGGGTGGGTGCTCACTGACCCAGTGATGAGGAAAGAAAGTATGTGTGGGGCTGTAAGCAAAAGCAAGCTCTTGCTATTCATTAACACAGAAAAGCACGGTTTCAGGGGCAATTACCAAATTTCTATATTCATAGAAATCCTGTTTCCCCGGAGAGAATGGCTCAGGTTGGAACATTTATGAAGTGCTGATTTCTTATGGAAATAAGAATTTTTGGTAATTACAGAGGAGCTGCTCTTTATCTGCTTCTGCATTTTAATAACGGGGAATGGTATTTTGTTAGTTTCTTTTTTTTATTATTATTATTAAAGTGCACGCAGGCTGATAGCATCCTCGCTGGTATCCTGTATCCTGGGGATCCACTCCTGATAGCTGAGAATGTGTAGCCCTTCTCAATCACACTCAATCATTCTGCTCACCAAACCAAAGAGAGCAGAGATGGAAAAGGGATGGCCCTGTATCGTGGCTCCACGCTCTGGGCTGGCAGATCCCTGACTTCAATTCCTGCTGGTACCTTGTGTCTTTTCTTCCCCCTTCTCCCTCCCCATGCCCAGTCCTCTTTCTGGGGTTGTGTGGAGTGTATTCATGCCTCAGGGAGTCATTTTTAGGGTGAAGAGGTTAAGGTATGTGAGATTCTATTGTTTTCTCCCTCCCAATTTCCTTTACTGAAGCAACATCCCATCCAAAACCACCAGGGCTCATAGAAATATGAATGATTAAGTGTCACTAGAGTGGAGCTTTCACAATAAGGCTCCCAGACTCAGTTTCCCCATGGCTCCTTTCCCCTCCATTCCCAATGGCCTGTGGATAGCTTCCAATCCTGTTTCTAATCAGTCCCAATGGGACCCATGTTTGCCTCATCCCTCCCCCTGCCACGTACCCCATTTCTGAGACCTCACTCCATGGAATGGCTACTCTTTCCCAGGGAGGCCTGCAAAATGATACCAACTCTCCTCCCAGAGTTATTTGAGCTGATTTACAATAGTTATAAAAGAGGTCAGAGTTTGATTAAGCTTAATAGATCCATTAATTACACTAAACGAAACAAACATAATGAACATAAAAATTTACAACCTTCATCACAGGTTCAGATGTGTCCCCTTGTCTGGCCTTGACAGGTTCTGCAGAGCTCATCCATCTTGATGCTTTGTAGGACCAACAGCCTATGGCTGTGTGGAGGTGGAATTACCCCACACTCAGACCTGAAAACACCTCCCAAGCCACTCATCTTTGTACCCCAGCTCTCCTGCAGCCCACAGAGCAGCAGTGTGCAGGTTAGCACAATGGTCACGGCATCATGGTTAGCAGCTCAGTCTCTTAGGCCTGACTGCCTGGTATAAATACTGGCTTTACCACTTATTAACTGATGGCACTGGGCAAATTAGTCTATCTCTCTGCGTCCCCATTTCAGAAATGGGGAGAATAGCACCTGCCCCGGGGGTATTGTTGAGATTAACTGAGTTAATACGTCCAAGTGCTTAGACTACTACCTGGTGCATGGCACACTCTGGTACCTGTATTTATTTTGCTCTGATTGTTATTACAGTTTGAATAGGTGGATTATTGGGATCTCTTTATAGAGTGGGGACAGGAGCTACAGTATTGCCTGGAGCCCACCCATTGGGCTGGTGACAAGCCTGGGGGAATACAGAGACAACCATTTGGTGTGGCTTAACTAGATATAACCCGCCCCCATCCATTATGCCATCCTAGGATATCAATTCCTGGTTGGTCACTCAGCCCACAAGACCCTGAAAATAGATTTAAATTATTGCTTTATTTCCCATCCAGCTCCGGGTGTTGATTTATGCTGCCCAAACAATCAAGCCTTTATCTCAGTCAACCAGCAGCATTAGCAGCAATTTATCATGTTTTATTCTCCCTCTGCTCCCCACACAGGGCCCATCGGTTTCCGCCTCCTCTCTGAGAGATGCAGCAGCAATGGGTTTGAACAACACTGGCGGCAAAGGCCAAGGGAATGTCCTGACACGTAACCTGGAGGCCCTTTTATCTCACACAGAGTGAAAGGAATCCAGACCTGGAGGGCAGGGGTCCTTGTCCCAACTGTGCTATTCACCAGCTGAGCAACCTTAAGCAAACCAGTTCCCCTCTCTGGGCATCAGTCTCCTCATCTGTGACCCTCTCTGACCACTAGGGTCTCAGGAAAGAGCAGAGGCAGCTTGGAGAACTGTTCTCAAACAAAAGCTTTGGGTTCTGCCTTTTAAGACCTTGATCTGGCTAACTCTACCCCCACCTCTCTATTCTCCCTGAGACAGACCCGTGGCCACATTAGGGCCATGAGCTCTGCAAAACAGAAGCACTAGTTGAGTTTGAGATGTGATGACCTGACTAGATCAGGAGTCCAAACCCAGCCCCACTACCTGTTTTGTGCAACCTGAGAGCCAAGAATGGTTTTTACATGGTTGAAATGCTAGGGAAAAAATCAAAAGAATAATATTTTATGACACATAAATATTACATGAAATTCAAATTTCAGTGACCATAGGTAAAGGTTTTTGGAACACAGCCATGTCCACTCATTCACATGTCATCTATGGCTGCTTTTGCTGTACAAGGCAGAGTTGTATGGTTGTAAGAGACCTAATGGCTCTCAAAGCCTAAAATATTTACTCTCTGGTCCTTTATAGAAAAAGTGTGCCAACTCTGGCTAGACAATTGGCGATGACAGACACCCCCATTCTAGACATGCCTGAGACCAGGTTTGCTCTCTAAATGTTTAGTTTGGGATGGTGACTCATTCCTAGAGGAAGGAAAGGAATCCTGAGGTTTCTATCAGTTAAAGAAACCGTCCTGGGGAAGCCAGAGATGAGACAGGCTTGAGCGCCATCACTGGGATGACTGATCAGGCCAGCTCCTGCTATGCAGTAGAATGAGACAAGCCAAGAATGCTGCTTGTCATTCCTGCACTTGCCCTGTATATTCCTGCCTCTGAGCCTTTGCCCAAAATGGGCCCTCCACCTGCACTGTTCTTCCCCATGTTCCATCCCACCCACCCCTCAAAGGTCATCTACTCTGTGAAGGCCTCCCCTCATTTGGAAGGGCTCTATCCCACCTCGGGGTCCCCTCAGCTCTTCATCAGAACTTCCCTGATCACTCATCATTTCCTCCACCAAGGACAACAAATTGGTTTCATCTCAGGCTGGTTCCAAGTGACTGGAGGTAGCTTCCTGCGTGGATAGGAATGTGAGGCTGCTTGAGAGCTCAGCAAGAAAAAACTGTTCTGTTCAACCAGCGACGGCTGCTATGGACAAGGGAGGGGGGTAGGACCATCTGTGCATCTTGCCTCCCCTGCTCTAAGCTGTGTGCTAGGCACTGGCGCACGGTATCAACCCCCTTGTGAACTGTAAGCTCCTGGCAGTTGAGCAGTGGCTGTGTCAGACCCACCCCCACACCTGGCCCAGACCTGATCTCAGGGCATGCCCCCAGTAGCTGTTATTGACAATACCCTGAAACAAGCCTTTTCAAATGCCTCCTGGCAACTGGTGCTGTAACACACCTATTTGGCTTGTTCTCAAAGAACATTCCAGGGAGGCACTGCTGGGGTAGGTATCAAACTGACTTCACCATGGTTTACAAAAGGAAGCAAGAGGCAAGGAGAGAAGTGCCCGGGCCAACTTTAGGGAGGAATCCTTGGCATTTACATAGCAAACAATACCCAGGTGAGGTGGTGTGTCAACAAGGCCCAGCTCAACAGCTCCCCATGTCTCAGTAATTTTAAATGTTTGCCACATGCCAGACATTAATATTTTAATGGCTACACGTCCCTGGCAGGTGGAGCAGAGTCCAGAACGCAGCATAAAATTTGAGTAATAATAGCCTGGCTGTATGCGAAGTCAGTGGGGCCTCACCAGTGCCAGCTCCAGCCTCTCCTTAGCCACACACCCCCTGCGTGGCCTCCCCTCCATTCATCCTTCCAGGACAGCCTGGAGACTGCAGGGTTGCCTGTGGAGCTGCTGTGAATGGGCAGTGTTCTCCTGGCCTGAATGACCCCAAAGCGACTCCCAGGACCCTTCACGAGCTCCCACATTGGGAGGATGTAAGTGTGTGGGGGGACCGAACTCAGTTCTGAGCACAGCTGCAGTGGCCTTTGCCCAGTAATTCAGACAGCTTGGGATCCAGAGGGGTGAAATGACTTGCCCAGGAGCACACAGCTTATCAATGGCAGAGAAGCGATTTGAACGCAGGTGGGTCTAGTTCTATAAACTTGTGTCTTAACTGCTTAACTCTCAAGGCCTTCTTTGAGGCAGGTCAGTGTGCAGAAGGTCCAGGAGCTTAGGCCTCAGCTATGTCATTCCCTTGACACCGAAAAAAATATAAGATCCAACCCTGCCTTCCAATATGCCTACCTGTCCCTGAAATGAGTCACCAGAAAAGGAGTTGACTGTGCTCTGTGGCATTTTGGCGGAGGCAGAAAGGACTTGCCACTAGATATAAAAGCCCCAAGGGTCGGTCCCCCACCCCTCACAGGCCCAGTCAAGTCTCAATCACTTAGTCCCTCCCAGTCCAGGCGCTGGAGCCCTCGGTGGACTCTGGAAGGACAGAGTCCCTGGCCACCCACCTGCTGGTGCCGAGTCAGCACGGGCATGCCCAGAATAGGCGCAGCCAGTGAGCGCTTGCAGCCTGCACATGCCGCTCATAATGACACCCAGGCATCCAGGTACAGAGCAGATAGCAATTTTCCTTTTTACTTATTGGTGCAAGGCGAGCCAGAGAACCTGACAGGGCCCCAAACAAGCTGTCAGGAACTTCTAATTAGGGCTGAACGGTATAAAGAGTGCACACGCCCTCCAGCCTCCGAATTAGCAGGACAAAGTGCCGAGATGGAATCAGACAGGCTGAAAGAGGAAAGCCTGCTGTGGGGCTGGAAGGGGAGGGAGGCAGGGGAACCCAGCTCCCCTCTCTAGGGCTCCAGAAAACGCTTCTGCGAAGAGGAAGAGATAGGACCAGATCCCTGGCTTCTTTGAACTCCACTTTGTCTCCTCCTCCTCTCACCCAAATAATTTGCTGAGTCCCAGAGAGGCAGCGGAGTGGTGTTTAAGTCTTGGACTTGAATCAGCCAGACCTAGATTCAAACCTGGGCTCTCCTGCCATCCAATTCCAGTTTCCTCAATTACCTCCAGTGGGTGTTGTGATAATTAAAGGAGAGAATGAATGCCTTCCAAGTGCTCAACATAGTGCCCCACACACAGTAAGCACTTAAGAAATAAACGGCAGCTACTATGGTTACTGTCAGCAGTGGGCCCCTGAGGCTGAGCTAAACCTGCATCGGGGGCAGGGCACGGCCTTTGTCCTCCAAGGAATTTCCTGAGGAAACACTTACTGGCACCTATTACATACATTAGGCATTATATTAGGCCCCTCGCATAGGCAATCTCATTTAATTTTCATCCTCTACAATCGTCCAGGGTAGGCCTTATAATCCCCATTTTACAGATGGGGAAACTGAGACTCAGAGAGGTGGAATGACCTGAGAAATGATAGATTCTAGATTCACATGCTAAACTTAATCATCATAATCACAATAATTGCCACTATTTTTTGCATACTTATAATGCACCAAGCACAGTGCTAAAGAGTTAGGTGTTATTACCCCAAACAATGCTCCAGCCACAGGTCCAAAGTGAAACAGCCTGAAGAGCTAAAAAGTGCTTCTTTGTACTGAGGGGAAATGTGCCTCCCTGTGTGTCTGCCCCCTGAGGCTTCCCTTTGGAGATGCAGTCAATCCAGCCCCTGTTGATATGCCAGCCCTCCAGGGGTCCGAGGATAATAACCACCCCCACCCCAACTTGTCTCCAGATATCTCAACTGTTCCTCAATGGTTGACAAATTATTTAGTTAGTTACTTATTATAGTCAGAGGTTCTTGACTCCACTCTACTAACCACTGCCCTCCTTCAGCCAGGGCCTGCTTCATTTTGTCAATGTCGTTTTAAAAACATGGAGCCTGGAGTCCACAGTTATGGAATATAAACAGACTGTCAATACCCTGGAGCTCTCTTGGGAGCATCATTATCCTGTTGATTCAGGCCAAACCCCTAAGAGTTTTTCAGGTATGCTGCTGACGAGTCTTACACCCCATCTTGTCTCACTGCCCTTAGATTCTACAAACGGTAATTCCCATTAGATTCTACCAAACGGTATTCCTATTAGATTTTATCTCATGTCCTGCCCATAATTCTAGTCTTTTGAAATCGCTTTGTATCATGTTTCATAGCAAGGAGTTAAGAGTACAGGCTCTGGGATCAGATGGCCTGGGACTGAATCCTCGTTCTATAACTGGTTACCTTAAGCTCTTTGTCCTCAGTTTACTTATCTGTAAGATAGGAATAATGATATTACCTATTTCATTGGGATGCTGAAAAAATTAAATGTTAACCCATGTGTTTAGAACAGAGCCTGGCATGTAGTAAGTGCTACAGAGTGTTAGCTATTATTTTTTCTGATTACTATTATATGAGGTATTTATTATTCCCTGTTGCTTTAGGTCATTCGCAATCTTACTACTATGTCTTCCACATCTTCACCAAAGTCACATCTTGTCCTGAGAACTCTTCCTCCAGACCGATCTCAGTCCATGAGGCATTCATCCCCCTTGCTCTTCGACCTGTTACAAATGCTCATGATTAGATACTATCCAGGTTACAAATCTGCTTGTCTGTAGGGATGCCATGAAAGATTATGACAAATGTCATTCTGAATTCCTCATCCTATGTCCGGAATATTCTTTTGACCTACCAGAACTTCACAAAAGACAAAAGAGGTTTGCTGGTCAGGGATGACCAGTGTTTAGTAACCCCATCCTGAGTCTTGATGCTCACCCTCCTTCCCTTCGTATCCATAGTCGTCCTCTCCATGGCTGTGCTACAAGCCTCTTGGGGCTGGTGTCAAGCTTATCCGTGGGGTATGTGCAGCAGTCCCCGGCTTTCCCACTTGAAAAGTGAAACATTTACTTTCCCCCGCTTACAGCCCTCCCTCCAGTTCTACGCAGTTCCCCAGAGACCTATGGTGACTTAGCAACCTCTCTGCAGCGTCTCCTCTCAGCACCCACCAGGTGACCTCCTCAGATCTCTGTGCCACCTTGCGCTTGTATCCTGCAGACAGGTTCTCCTATCCCAGCCCAATCACTCCTCCCAGACAGAGTTTGGCTCTGCTGCCTGCCCTTAAGCCCCACGAACATTACACTATCTACACCCATCAGTAAACCTACACCTTCTTGTTCCTGCTAAAAAAGTAACTTTAAAAATCCCTTCTTAAGACCTAAACATTATTCTTTTTCATCAGGTCTCACCTCATCTAGGTTCAGCCTTCCTGACCCTGGCCTTATAGAGAGGAATAAGCTGTCCCTCAAGGCTCCTTCCAATCTGCTGAGCATGAGAATCTGTCTGGAGCTGGACGTATCCTGCTGAGGCCATGGGGCAGGTTGCTTGGACCCCTAGTGATGTCAGGCATCAACTGCTGGGCATCGCGGACGATAGGAACAGAGTGGGAAAGGAGATGAGGAAGCTCCTCCAGGAAGAGGGGGCTGGGGCTCTGGAAGGTGAGATGGGGAGGGATGAGGGACAAGCCTAGAGCTGTCACGCAGGACTCATCCAGTCTGCCCAGTGGGAATGTGCACAGCTCTCCACTTCCCAGGTGCTCCCGCTGCTCTTTATTCATTAAAATGCTCAGATGCCGACTAACTTTATTTGCTCAGTATTTATTTCACCAGCCTTGAAGCGGGAACAACAGGCAGCTTGATTGAAAGGTTGTCTGGTTTCATTGTGGCTCCTGTAAGTAATTCTATAGCCTCAGTGGAAATGGTATTTTATAACTTGCCAGAGCAGATATCCCTTAGTGAATTGGGATATTCTTACGTCACCTAAGCTGTTTTCTCCCTAACGTCCAGCCCTCCGAGAATCAGTGTTCTTCTCTGCAGCCCCCTGGCACTGCAGTGTCCAGGGCCTGTCCTGGGAGCCCTGCTCAGAAGAGCGTAGAGGAACACGGAGCCTGTCTTACTGGAAATTGGCAGTTACCCCATACCACCCCACACAGACAGAGGGGAAATTGCCTAGAAATGCAGTGGGAGGGCTTCAGGATAGACTTCGGATCATTCTAAGGAGCAAGACACTGGAATGGGGGTTTGCGGGGGGGTGGTGTAGAGAGGCAGAGAAACCATGTGACATCTTCTCTGGACATCCTCAAAGGCCAGTCTTATCTGGAAAAAAAGATAGCTAAGATGCTTTCTGAAGAACATTTAAAATAAGAGGAATTAGATTCCACCAACACTTCCCCTGCCTTCCCAACAATCCTGACTGACTCCCACTGAGAAATTCAGTAGCAGAGTGCCTTCCCCAGGGGTCTCCAGGGGTAGACGGTGGGCTGAGTCTGGGCCCTCCGCGCTGCTGTATTGCCTTTGTCTGCCCTCAGAAGGCAAAAACTTAGTGGGCCACTGTGCCTTGGGGCTCCCAGCAAGCTCAAGGTGTGCCCAAGACAGCCAGCCAGCCCCTTTCTGACCTAACAGCACCTCCTTTTGCAGGGGGCTTCAGAAGTGTGGTGTGGAGTAGAGGGAGCCCCACCTCCTGCCCCCGAAGCACTGCTGATCGTGGCTCAGCAATCACCCTCTCCTTACTATTATGACTAAATCAAGTTGGGTGATTTATTTCCCACTTATCTTTCCCGTTTCCGCTCCCTGTCCGATCTGCACTGTTGAACACACCAGAGTGAAAACATATCATCCGTTCCGATCAGCTGCAGCTGAGCTGAAAAGCACACCCCTCCTGCTGCCTTGTGGCAGAGAGGTCTGCAGAAGTAGGGAAGACCCTCCTAGAGACTGGGCTGGTCGTAGACCCCAGCTTCAGGAGGTGGAATTTCGGAGGCTTTGGGAGCCGCTGCAGAGGAAACAGGACAGGGTTATGGTAATAAAGGTGGGAGGGGGGAGTAGCCGGGAGCAGATGGCAGATAGCAGGCCTCAGCACAGGGCAGTCACAGCCCCCAAGGCTTCATACAGTCCAGGCCTCATTCACTGTTCTCCCTCACTTGTTCCAGTTATGCCTCATGCCACTGCAGCTGCTCTGGCTGGACCAGCCCGACCAGCCGGACCAGCCCCCGCACTTTCCCTGTCCTGCTCCTTGGGCCCATGTTGAAGGGACAAAAGAAACCTACCTGTGCCTAATGTCCTCAGCCTGGGTTTATGGAGCCAGGCTGGCCACCCTCTCGGGATGTGCTATCCCCAGAGGGTATGGCAACTTACAAGGCACCATCCTGTGAGGGGTATGATAGTATGGGGGTCAAGAACATTGGCTCTGGGGCCAAAAGCCTGGGGAAACTGCTTGGCTTCTTTGAGCCTCAGTTTCCTTATCTATTAGAAGGGTAATAATACCCACAGTTGTAAAGATTAAATGAGGTCGTGCGTGTAGGTGGATGCTTTAGGAGGTGACATCTAAACCATTAAGCCAGATTCTTCTGTGTGGGGAAAAGGGTAGAGGGACATCACCTTGGGGCAATTTTTTGCTGTTCTTATCAGTATAGGAACAATCATTTGAGTTGACTTATTGATATTTATTTCATATTATATGTTTACATTTATTAATGTAAGTATAAGGCCACTGGGAAGCTCCTGACCCAAGCAAAGGGTACATCAGGATATTTTCTCTGTTTTAGAAAGACCCTCTGCCCCCAAGTGTACAGACCATGGGAAGTCAGGGCCACATATAGAAGCAACTCAAGGGCCTTCTGGAAGGGAGGGGATCAAGACTTCAGCTCTTTTTCTGCAGGGTGTGAAGGTAAAGCTAACCACTGAGTAAGCTAGGGTGGCACTACAGAAGGTTTGATGGCGGGACAGGACCACAAGGGCCCTAAAGGGAGACTCACAATGAGGGAAATGAGCAACAGGGCTGGTGACCTGCTCAACCACCAACATCAGGAGGCTTTTGGGAATAATGATGGGACCATGGCCTTGGATCCAAGGTGTGGGAACCTCTAGCCTTGTAAGGGAGTTAGACTGGCACAAGCAACCTATAGGAACAGAAGTCCTTGAGGTAGCATCCAAAGCAATAGCACAGCATATTGTACCCCAGGTGGCAATGAGCTTGATATCAGGCACATAGCATGATAGCATAACATGTTGGCTCCTATTCATAATGATGATAGTTGACATTCTTTGAGTGCGCACTACATGCTAGATAGTTCCATATCTTTTAAATTCATTGACTCATTTAATTTTAACAAAAATATTAAACTTTATAAATTAAGGATAAGGGCACAGAGAGGTTAAATAATTTACCCAAAGTCACACAGCTGGTAAGTAGTTGCGCTGGGATGTGAATCCAATTTTAAACTGTTATCATTGTTGATGATAAAAATTCTATATTTTCCACCATTCCAACCATCAAGATCATGTTAACCTTTTGAAACATTGCGGATTAAGAGGATCTATAGGTCAGAGACGAGCCTCAGGAAAACAGTGGGTCGCTGCCCAGGAGACAACATTGATCCTAGCACCTTCCTTCTTTCCTCGTCTGCCAGCAGCCATACTCTCCCCTAAGTAAAACTCTCTCTTCAGAAAGGATGGATTTACTCACTCTCTCTAAGTTGGGTTTGACTGCAGAGCTTAGCACATTGCTTCTGACGTATCTGCCTTTTAACTTGGGACCCATTCTTAAGGGAAGGGAATGAACCTCTAATTATAGAATATCAGAGCCCAGTGAAGTGAGGTACTATAGTCAGGTGAAATCAGCAGGACTCGAGAGTCCCTTCAAGCATGTCTGGACACAGTTCATGTTACATGCAGTACCAGGTCTGCTTGGAGAAGCTCGTTCTGGCCTCCTCCCATCACACAGGATTCATTTCGCAGCTTGTATTTTATCTCTGACTCTGCAAAGATGCTGATTTGGAAGGAAGTCATCTCTGAACAACACAAAGGCACCCAAACAAAAGTTGAAGTGCTTCCAGCAAAGGAGGCAACCCTCATGCTCACGCTCAGGTGAAGGACTGGGGGTCAGATACTTCCTGGAGGTCTTAAGAAAATTTGGGGCCAGAAATTTGGGTCCACCATGGGCTCAGCAGTCTCCAGATATGATGATCTCCTGCATTCCTGGCCACCGAATGCTAGTGTCTTTGGTTTGGGCCTCCCAATGCTAGTGTCTTTGGTTCATTATTATTTCGTTGACTTCTGGGTCATGTTCTGTTCTCATTGCACCCCTGCAGCCAGAGCTGTTGCTACTGGATGGTAGGTGGAGACCCTTGCTGGCCAGTCGCCTTCTGAAGCCTGCCAGGTGTCCTACTGCTAGGGTGTAACCAGCTCCTGAGTCCAGGTTGGGAGCCTGGGTGAAGTGGGGACAGGGCAGCATAAGTAAGAGTTGAGAGAGCCAGGAAGAAGCTCTGGTTTAGTCCCAATCAGCTGTGCAACCTTGGCTAAGTCACTCAGTGTTCTGAGTCTCTCTTGACTTTCTTAGATGTAATGTGGAGGTTCAAACCTTGGTCTGCCTGCCTTGTGTGGCGGTTGGGCAACTCAAAATCGGAAGGGGATTATATATATATATATGAGAGGGCTTTGTAATTTATGCTAATGTTGGCATTATCGCTAACATGGTTATTTGCATGTGATGGAGTCTTCACACAGCCTTCATACCCCTCCTGCCCTGTATTACCTAGGAGGGGCCTGGTCCCCTTGCACACCCTCAGCACTGATTATCAGGGGACAAGGCTGGCTTTTAACCACTCAGTTCTGAATCCTAGGAAGAATTCCAGAACCAAGATAAATCTTGGAGCTAGCTGTACCTGCAACCCATTTGCCTTTTCTGAACAAGGGAATAAGACTCTTTCAATATAAATTGTACTACAGAATGTTAGGACTGGGACAGGCCTGGATGGTCAGTTCATCCTGAGATGGTACATGATCTACTCAGGCTCCCTGGAGCTATGTGTGGAAGATCCTGGATTCAGCGAGAAAGAGCTCCAAGATCATCTGGGTGGGTGGGAGGCAGAAGGGTCACCATTCCTGTCAAATTTTGACAGTTCTATTTGACTATAGCTCTTTCTTTTAAGAATGAGGGAACCAGGTCTAGGGAGAGGAGGCCAAGTGCCCCAGGTCACCAAAATGGAGACAGTCCAGGGTTCTTTTCACTCCATCCTTGTCTGAAAACTCTGTCCTGTGAAGTCATAGGGTTTTCAAGGAGCATCCTAAAGATCTGCCATGAAGCAGGTAAAGGAGTCAAGGGTAAGACCTAGTGGGCATTCTACCCTTCCTTTAACTCAAGCAGCTGCCTCTTTTAATGTGTTTTAAATGTCAGGGTTCTATGTAAGATTCCATCTGATATAAGGATTTTGCTGCTTTAAAAAATGTTTAAAAACCATTTATACTATATCAAGATATTGAATTATCTCTAAGGGTTTCTGATCCCTTGTCTTCCTAGAAAGTTTCTTGGGACATAGGTCATTTAACAAACACTTATTGAGAATTTGCCAGGCAAATAGGATAATGACCCCAGTCTTTGAGGAGCTGGCATTCTAGCAAGAGAAATGAACAATTAAATAGCCAACCATAGGACAACGTGGCTATCGCTACAACAAGTTATGTGCAATGAATGAAGAAGGGTGGGAGCATAGGTGAGGTGAAGGGGCGGTTAGTAATGCGGGGTGGGTGGAGAGAAACTCCAGATTGGAAAGGAAGAAGTATAACTATTTTCTCTCTATTTGCAGATGACATGATCCTGTATATAAGAAATCCTAAGGAATTCACTAAAAATTATTAGAACTAATAAATGAGTTCAGCAAGGTTGGGTATAATATCAATGTACGAAAATCAGTTGTATTTCTATACACCAGCAATGAACAATCCAAAAATAAAATTAAGAAATAATTTAATTTACAATAACAGCAAAAAGAATAAAATATTTTAAGATTAATTTTAAAAAATAAGTGTCAAACTTATACTCTGAAAACTATGTAATACTACTGAAAGAAATGTAAAAAGATTTAAATAAATAGAAAGACATCCATGTTCATAGAATGAAAGACTTAATATTGTTAAGATGTTGATAGTCTCCAAATTGACCCACAGTTTCAACACTACCTCCATCAGAATTCCAACTGGTTTTGTTGTAGAAATTGACGAGCTGATCCTAAAGTTAATAAGGAATTGCAAGGGACCTAAAATAGCCAAAATAATCTTGAAAAAGAAGAGCGAAGCTGGAGGATTCACAGCTCTCAATTTTGAACTTTATGACAAAGCTACGGCAATGAATATAGTGTGGTACCGGCATAACAATAGACTTTTAGATTGATGAAAAAAATGATATTCCAGAAATAAATTCTCACAATTAGGGTCAATTGATTTTTGACAAGACTGCCATCATCATTTCAATATCATTCAATGGGAAAAAAATAGTCTTTTCAACAAATGATGCTGGGACAACTGGATATCCACATGCAAAAAATAAAGTGGGACCCCACCTTATACCATATACGAAAATTAACTCAAGATGAATCAAAGATCTACATATAAGAGCTAAAAATATTAAACTATTAGAAAAAAACATATGGGTAAATCTCCAGATTAGGCAATGGTTTCTTAGCTATGACACCAAAAGCACAAGTAACAAAAGAATAAAAATAGATAAGTCAGATTTCATCAAAATTTCAAAGGACACCATTAAGAAAGAGAAAAGACAACAAATAGAATGGGAGAAAATATTTGCAAATAATATACTCATAAGTGACCTGAATATATAAAGAATTCTTATAACTTAATAAGAAAAAGACAGATAATCCAATTAAAATATGAGCAAAGGATCTGAATAGACATTTCTCCAAAGAAGATATACAAATGGCCAATAAGCCCATGAAAAAGTGTCCACCATCATTAGCCATGAGGAAAATACAAATCAAAACTCACTTCATATCCACAGGGTGGCTGCTGTGGTACACAAAATAATGGCCCTCCAAAGAGTCTATCTTCACAATCCCCTTGTGGATATGTCACCTTACATGGCAAAAGGAACACTGCAGATGCAATTAACTCAAGAATCTTGAGATGGAGAGAGGATACTAGATTATCCAGGTGAGCCCAATGTAATCACAAAAGTCATTTTAATCAAGTGAAAGAAGGACAGAGTCAGAGAATGAGATGTGACAACAAAAGCAGAGGTCAAAATGATTCGATTGCTGGCTTTGAAGCCAGAGGATGCCATGAACCAAGAAACTTCAAGTCTCTAGAAGCTGGAAAAGGCAAGGAAACAGATTCTCCCCTAGAGCCTCCAGAAAGAACACAGCCCTGCTAACACCTTGGTTTTAGCCCTATGAGACCCATCAGACTCTGACTTCCAGAACTGTACTATAATAAATTTGTGTTGTTTAAGTCACTAAGTTTGTGGCAATTTGTTACAGAAGCAATAGAATACCAGCACAGCTATAATAAAAAAGACAGATCATAACAAGAGTTGGCGAGGATATGGAGAAATTGGAAACTTCATACAATGCTGCTGGGAATGTGAAATGGTGGAGCCACTTTGGAAAAGAAAAAAAGTTCCTCAAGAGGTTAAACATAGAATTACTGTATGATACAGTAGCGGAATCACTCCTGGGTATCTACCAAGAGAAATGAAAACATGTTCACGAAAGCTTGTATACAAACTTTCATAGCAGCATTTTCCATAATAGCTAAAAAGTGGAAACGAATCAAATGTCCAACAATGGATGGATGGATAAATGAAATGTGGATTCATGCTATAACATAGATAAACTTTGAAAACACTATGCTCAGTGAAAAAAGCTGGGCACAAAAGGCTACATATCATGATTCTGTTTATGTAAAATACCCAGAATAGACAAATCTATACAGGCACAGATTAGTGTTTGTCTAGGTTGGGGTGTGGGTGGGAGGAGGGAGGGGAAATGACTGCTAATGGGTGTGGGGTTTCTTTTTAGGGTGATGAAAATATTCTAAAATTGGTTGTGGCGATTGTTGCTTAACTCTGTGAACATACTAATTCATACTTTTGTAAATTTAAATGGTGAATTGTACGGTGTGTGAATTTCATCTAAATAAAATTCACATAAAAAAAAAGAAAAAGATTGTTTACCATATCCTGCTCTTAGGGGGGTAGTTAGTCATGGAAAGGTCCTTAGATGAGGGGTCCCTAATCCCTGGGCTGTGAACCGGTACCGGTTCTCAGCCTGTTAGGAATGGGCTGCACAGCAGGAGGTGAGCAGCTGCGAGCAGTGAAGCTTCATCTGTATTTGCAGCCTCTCCCCAGTGCTAGACTCACTGCTTCAGCTCCACCTCAGATCATCAGGCATTAGATTCTCATCAGAGCACCGGTCCTTAGTGCCAAAAAGGTTGGGGACTGCTGCCTTAGATACATCTTAGCAACCCAAGTCCAGTAGAAAGAGCTACAGCCCTCTGGTTTACCTGAGTTGTGATTCTAGAGCAGGGCAGGTGTTGCCGTCCCATGGCTCGAAGTCCCCAACATGGTCATTGGAAAACCCTGTTGACCTCTCCAAGCTCACCTCCTACTGGTCCAGCCTCACAGCGCACAAGGCCATAATTCTGAACCACCAAGATTGTCCACAAGTCCAGGTTGCCCCTTCTCTCTGTAAACCTCCTTGTCCCAACTCTTACACACCCTTCAAGACCCCACTCAGGAGTGGTTTCCCCAAGTGGCCTCCCTGAAACCCCAAAGGCTGGGCAATTTGCTATTCCATGTTTCCTTAGGCTCTCTCGCTCTGACTATCCTTTAACACTGTGATAAATTCAAGCATTCACTATCTCTTTCATCACAGCATTCAGGTTCCCTGCAGGCAGAAGATACTGTAGCTTCAGTATCTAGAGTATCTGACACACAGGACACACAGGACACACAGATACTCTAGATAGGCGCTCAGTAGTGTGGATTTAATAGCCAAACAGGACATTTTCCAGTCCGAATGTCCCAAACCCAGTAGGAACACACAGCAGTGAGGAAGGAAACGTATCATGGTTGGTGCAGAGAACACGGTGTCTCAGTAGGATCCACCCAAAGCCCAGTGGGTCTTGTGGGTCATCCTCTGTCTCTTTCTTCATCTTCCTCTTAGCAGGTACCCTCCATGTAAAACGACCTTTTTCTCCTCCAGCGGTCACCGAATCCCAATGTCAAAGGCACTATACCCTTCCCAGGGATATTTGTATATAAGCAGCACACTTACGAAGACTAAGAGTTTTGGAGGAAAAAAAAAAAAACCTAACATTGATTGAGCATCTACTATGTGCAGGCACCGTGCTTGGCATTTTCACATATATTATATTATTTCTTGAAATAAGCAAGTATCATTACTTCTAATTTTTCCAGATAAAGAAACATGCCCAAGATCACCCTGATAGTGATGTGCAGGACAGGGATTCAAATCTAAGTCTTCCTAGTGCTCAAGGCCCTGCTCTCCTGTCTCCCACATGGAGTCCCCTTTTTGGTTTTGTTGTTAACAAGCTTTGAGACCTGAGGAGAAAGATCATTTCTCTGACCTCGGTTTTCTCCTTATAAAAAAAAAAAAAGCAGTTCGAATGACCTCTGAAACCCCATCTAGCTCTCACACTGACTCTTGAATGAAGGGTGGAATTTTAGGCAATGTGAAGCGTACTGAGGGTATACGGCTGACCCTGCTCAGTACTTCTCGGACCACATATGTGGAAGGTCGGCTCTGGGCCCACATCAAACCCAGTATCCAGACTGGAAGGGCCAGGGCATCGGTCATTTCTCAAGGTCTGCAGGTGGCAGCTGGAGCTGTTCTTACCTCTCTCCTTCTGGAAAGTGCATGGAGACTGCACAGCTCCCTCGGGAGCCATGCGTGAAATCCGGAAAAAGCCAGAATTATTATTATTATCATTATCATTGTTATTATTGCATGTAAATTATGCATGACTAACTCGGGAGGAGGGGTACACTTTCTTTTCCTAGATCCTGCAAACATCAGTGTGATAATAATAAAAAAAATTATATGCTTGAAAACATGCACCCACCACTGCCCTATGTTTTCTTCTAATTGTTCCCAGAATCTTCAAGAGTCACATTTAAATAAAATGAAGCAATTATTTAGTCTGCAATTAAAGATAGCAGTGATTTATTTTTAAATAGAAATATCATCATGGGGGTGAACTGGCAAGAGAGGAAGACGGAAAGGGCCTACGGCATGAGGTGGAGGCAGGAAGGAGGAGCAGGAGATACACAGACAGCCAGCTCCTGCACAGCGGCAGCCATGGCTAGGCTGGGTCGGGTGGGAGCAGCTGATTTGCAGGAGGCGGTCTTAGGCCTGGCCCCTGG
Organism: Pteropus vampyrus; assembly: GCF_000151845.1. Classification (NCBI taxonomy): domain Eukaryota; kingdom Metazoa; phylum Chordata; class Mammalia; order Chiroptera; family Pteropodidae; genus Pteropus; species Pteropus vampyrus. Next base: position 10,329 of record NW_011889286.1, on the reverse strand, counting down.
GAAACTCAACATGGGTAGGTGGGTAGTTGGGAGGTGGTTCCATGGCCCTGCAAAGCCCAGGGAACCAGAGCAGCTAGCCCTTATCTGGTTCTGTGCTGTGAAACTCCTGTTGAAAGTGCTTAGAAATGCTCTCCGCATTTAGGCCCTGTGCAGTGCGTAGCACAGAGCAGGCTCTCGACAAATCTCAAATGATGGTAAAGGAAGCAGAGATCTGGTCCTGCACGTCCTCACTTAGAAACCCTGACACCGGGCAGGGCTCAGCAAGTACAGGCTGAGTGAGAGGGCTCAGTCTTCATGGGTCTTTGTTCCCTACGAACAAGTCACTTCATCCCTATGAACATGGGGTAGTGAACTCAGGGTGGTGGCAGACTGTTTAGCTAATAAAAGATTATAGATGAAACCTGACAGTGACTGTTGCCTTAACCCCACAGTCACGCCACCCTCAGGAGAAAGCAGTCTGGCATGCAGACCCTCTATGAGCCACAGGGGGAAGCATCAGGTGGAGTGGGGATGGGGAAAATGTTGGAAGAGAGCCCTTCCAGGCCTCATGTTGCAGGAGTCGTGTCTCTTGGGGCATCATCTGGAAAAATCACCTCCTTGATCACTCTTCTTTTCCCACCTTCTTAAGTCACTGCCTAGTAAGTAAGTCACTGCAGTTGTTGGGACATCCTCAAAAGGCACAGGCTGTCCCTGGAAGTAGGGGGTCTTTCCCTAGCAAGCAATATCTCTTAAGGGACGAGGAACCCAGTTGTGGGAAGGGTAGGGAGAGAGAAAGGCCATATGGAGCCACCTTCAGTCTCTGAAACACTTGGGAGGACCCTAGGAAGCCCCTACATCTTACCTCAGTCACTGTCACCTCCTGAACTCTCCTCCCAGACACAGGTTTGCCCATTCCTAGCCAGCACCAAGCTCTCAGTGGACTTGGGCCACCTCTGGCTCTTCTCCCCGACTCTGCCTGGTCAGCCTCTACTCTATTTAAAGCCTTTGCTTCACTGGCAGTTCCTCGGAGAAGTCTTCTGGGACCCCCACCTTCCACCCATCTGCTTCTTGTTCTCTCTGTAAGCTCCATGGGGGCAGGGGACATGAATGCTTTGCTCTGTAAATATTTCTTGAGTAAATGACTTGTGGTTGAAAAGATAGGGGTGGAAGTGGAGGGAGTGGGGGAGTAGCTTAGGATGTGAGACTGAGGCTGAGCTTTAGAGGATAAGGACTCGGATATATGATACTCGGCAAAGGCAGGAGCCAGGAACTCCAGAGGTGGAGCTGCCATTTTGCCACTCTGGGTGCCTGGTCACCTGTCCATGAGAAAACCCTTGGCCTGGGGCTATTAAATGGGGATCTGGTTCACGCTGTGGAAATCACTCACTGCCCCCCCTTACTCCACACAGTGGGCCTCCTCCAAGGGACCAGAACCACACTGCTTGGCCTCACAGCATACCAGGGGAAGCAGAGGGTTGGGGAGACAGACTGTCTGGGTCCCATAGCTTCTCCCTTCCCAGAAGCTCACATTCATCTCCCCCACCAGCAGGTCAAGAGGAAGGAAAGCAGACAGAAGAACTCTGCCCAGAGACTCAAAGTGCTGTATCCCTGGTCACAAGAACACCAGAGGCAGAGCCAAGATGTGAGTTTACAGAGGATTTTCGCATTCATTAGCTTATTCCAAATCACACAGGGCATGTATTACTATCCTCATTTTATAGACAAGAAAAACTGACACTCTGAGAAGATGCAACATTTGCTCAAGGTCACAAAGGTCAAAAAGGGCAGATCCAAGACACCTGTCCCTGGAGAGAGTAGAGGCTATGACACTGTGTGTGTATGTGTATGTGTGTGGGCGTGCGCACGTGTCTCTAGGAAGAGAACAATCGCCCCTTTAAGAAGCACATAAAAAAAAGGAAGAAGAAGGCTGGACCTCCATAGAAAGAGAGGGGAACACAAAATATCTTTTTCTTTTCCCAGAACAGCAGGCTATGTGAGCCTGCAAGGCCCTCACATCTGTCTCCTCGTATAAAATGAAAGAGGTTTTGAAAAACAAGAGGGGATGTAATAAAGCATAGACTGTGCTGGGTGCGGAGCTGTGCCCAGCGTGTCCCGTCACTGTCACCACCGAGGACACAGTGGCCAGGCTGTTCCTGCTCCCAGGCTTGCCCCCAACTCTGGGCTCCAGGAGAGGTACAGATAGATGGACACATTCTCACCAAGCTGAAGGAGGAGCCAGGAGGCCCAGAGCCCAGCTACCCAGGGCAAATACCCAGCGCCATAGCTCCTGCCATGAACAAAAAGGGACTGACACTCTTACGGTAATATCATTATTGCTTCTCAGAAACCCAACCCTATCTGTAGAGCTCCTCAGAGCTCTCCCAGAAATTGTATACCGGCAGTGTCTCTTAATGGGGTTGTATTCGTTATCTACTGTTGCAAACAAATTACCCCCAGATTGAGCAGCTTAAAATCTCTATCATCTATAAGCTCAAACAGTTTCTGAGGATCAGGAACTCGGGTGGTTCTGGCTCATGGTCCCTTGTGATCTTGTACAGCTGTTGGCCATGGCCGCAGTAACCTCCAGGCTCAACTGGGGCTGGAGAATTTGTCTCCAGGTTACTCAGGTGTTTGTATCAGGCCTTGATTTCTTCTGGCTGTTGGCTAGAGGCTTCAGTCCCTTGCCACGTGGGTATCTCCTTATAGCTGCTCACAATCTCATGGCTGGCTTTCCCCAGAGCCGGTGGTGATCCAAGGGTGCAAGACCACGACAGAAGCCACAATCTTTTATAACCTCATCTCAGAAGTGACCTCATCACTTTCTTCATACACTATTGGTCTCACAGACTAACCAGGTATAGTGTGAGAGGGCACGACACGTGGGCGTGGATACAAGGAGGTGGTTAGGGGCCATCCTGGAGGCTGGCTCCCACAGAGGTGCTGTAGCATTTTGGCTGATTCGGTCCTTCACCGTGCTTGGCATCCCAGGCCCTGCCCTCTATGCCAGTATCTCTTCCAGTCATTCTACAGCTAAGAAACTCTCTCATTCCCCTCTCCCCTCTCCTTTACTCTCCCTCCACTCCACACACTTCCAAAAACTTCTCAGGGCTATTTCTTATCATAAGACCATTGGCTTTATGTTCTCATTTTACTGAGGAGAGAGGGCTTTGGGAATAATACAGAAGACATCTGTAACCTAGTAGAACAACCATGAAGAATGTGGTCACTCGGGCCTGGATTCACAGCCTCCCTCTTATGAGCTGTTATAAGGATGGGCAAGTTATATCTCATCCTTCCACATCAAGTTTCTGACCTGGGAAATGGGTACGATAAGACCGAACTTGCAGAGCTGTTGTGATGGGTAAATGAGATCATGCATGTCAAGCCCCTGGCACATAGTAGAAGTTCAACAAACCACTCTACATGGCATGGTCATTAGGCTCCTCAGAGATGTGCTGGTTCTTTAATACCTGCTATTTAAGGGGACGACGCTGTCCAGCTGAAAGGACATTCACTGTCTTGTGAATTGGGAAGCTGGAACTCTGTTCTTGGCTTTGGATGAGTTGCTTTAAACTTTCTTGGGCCTCAACTCCCTATTTATAAGTTAGAAAAAATCACTTTCAAGTATTTTTATTCTTTCTAGTAATGTATGAGGCCTTTCGGGATTTAAAGTTCAAATGTAGCAAACAAGGGCCAAGTTCTGCACCTGCTTCAGTTTATGTCCCTATAGAGTTTGGTCAGTCACTTGGTTGGCAAGTACTCACTGAGTGCTCACTATGTGCCAAGCGTTATGTGAGTCAGCCACACCCAAAGTGGACCACAGGCTACTGTTCTATATGAATGAAACAGCGGGCTGTGGGCCTGACAGCAGAGAACAACTGTCATTCTAGAGGGCACGCTGTTACACGTGTGGAAGTTCCTGAATCTGGGGTACATGGTACATTTAAGGTGGTGTTTATTATTACTAAAAAAATGGTAGTCTAGCTCAGAATCAATGTCATCCTACCATCCAGCAATCAGGATGGGTTCATTTGCTGGACCCTGGGAAGGTTTCAGGGAGAGATACATGCAAAGAGGGGTTTATAAAGGATTATTTGGGTCTCCCATGTGGAGAAGGATGACTCAGGCAATGGGAACGAGTAGAGGAAAGCCAGAGAGGCAGGAGACGCAGTGGTAGGCTCAAGAGACTGGGAGAAGTCCAGTGGGTGTAGATATTTATTACATAGAGAATGAGGAGCCATGACAGGTGTAAAGTCAGGCAGCAATTTGATCAGATCTCTATTTCAAATAGAGGTGGAAAGAAATTGGTGGCACTGAAATCTGTTAGCAAGCAATTGCAGGTTGCATGGGTGAAAGATGGTGGCTGCTTGAAACTTGGGGAATGTAGGTTACTCAACAGACATTTACTGTTGAAAATGTGCGTGTATACATCTATAGACAGATACTTTATGCACAGTTCTAGAATAGGACCATTTCGAATGGCATCTCTTCATTTCTTCCCCATCCACACAGTTCGAACTCCCTTCTCACCTTCTTATAGCACCCCAGTGATTCCTACCTTCTCGGTACTTTTCTTGCTAGAGTCCTCCCAGTTTTCTGAGCAAAATGAAACCTATTTTGCATTCTAGGTCATTCCCTCCCTACAAAGAATTTTGTGGGTCTAGCAGTAATTAGCTCACCGTTCCTCAAGTCTTCCTTTAGATGCTGACATCAGCCAGACCCCTCCAGCTGACTTCAGCATTAGTCATACGACGTCAGTGTCAACCACACTTCATCCTCTCCTGCTATCATATGTCTGTGCACACAGGTTTCAATGCATATTGAGTCTCACGTACACTGCTCAGAGCTCTATAAAAGTGCTTACAGGTATATTCATAAAAATATGGATTAAAATTTCCATACCTATATTTCATATTCATAAATATATGACTATGAAAAATATTCATTTAAAATATTTATAAAACTGCTAGCCTTCCACACCTTCCATTGGGCTTCCAGGCCCAAAGCCTTGGGTTGCTTGGGCATTTCTTCCTTGATCTGAGAGGATTTCCATGATGCCCAGGGAAAGAGTTTAGCACAGGCCTCTCCTAGACTAACTTTCATGACCTGCCAGTAGCCCCACAGCTGTGCTGTTTGGAGCCACAGTGCGGTTTGCACCAATATAACCGAATCTCTATTTTTGGAGGGCTGGCTTTGATGGCTACCAGGTATCCAGCCAGAAGTTGCTCTGCAATAGTCTCTCTCCCCACATCTTGGTACTTTTTATGATAAGAGATGAAAAGGTGTGTTGTTACATCCTAAAAAGGGGAGACCAGGAGAAAAGTCCTTCAGAAGAAAGAGAGAAAACATACTGCAGCCGAGAAAAGAAATGACCAGCTAAAACCAACATTATATAATTATCAGAAAACTTACAGCACTTGAACTTGTCTAATCTGATCCTCCAAACAATGTCCCCACAATACTAATAGCAGGTGTCTCTTCTCCTAATTGATAAAGAAAATTAAGCCTCAGAGAGGTGAGGTAATATGCCTAAACTGATGCCACTAATAAGAGGCAGAGAAGGGACCTGACCCCTGGTCTCCTGTCTCCCATTGCACAGGTTACCATGAAAGATTAACCTAGCACAGTGGTTCTCAAAGGTGGTCCTGGACCAATGGTATCAGCATTACCTGAGATATTGCTAGAAATGCAAATTCTTGGGCCTCATCCCAGACCAACTGAATCAGAAACTCTCGGTGTGAGATCTAGCGATCTGAGTTTTAACAAGCCCTCCAGCTGACTTGGATGTGCATGAAAGTTTGAGAACACTGACCTGGGACACAGAGACAGATAAAACAGATAAAAAGGACTTTAATCCCACAAAGCCTATATATTGACAGGGCGTGCCTGGGAGCAGGTAGTGGCTGTTTGCTTCAAGTGTACACAGTGTGAGCCCTCTCACTGAAGTCAACTTAGCCACTAAAACTGCCGGTGTGTATCAAACTCTGTGCATGGTTATTCAGGTTGTGCACTGCACAACTCAGAAGAAACAGTGCCCCTGGAGATGCGCTGCACAGCCATTCATGCGGGTCATGCTGATGTTCTCACATGATGGTGGCAATGGGTAAAAAACTGAAACTGACCTGAAACAGGATGAGGTCAGAGAACCCAGCATCATCACATACCCATAGCCAACTGGTTCTAATTCTAGGGGCCCTGGGCTCTTTGCCACAGACCCAGCACCAGCTCCCTTTTAGGTGGTACATCTCGACCTCCACACCCGTCCACCTGCTAAAACAGTTGGGCACATGACCATCACCTTTAGGGTCTTACGGGCTGTGATTTGGACCAGTTCAGAAGAAGAAGAATCATTGGGTAGAGATCCCTGAAAGGGATATTTTTAACGACCAAAGCCAGGCAAAGGGAGAATGGACTGTCTCAGGAGAGAAGGGCTGCCTGGTCACAGGGAAGAGCCAGGCATAGGCTGGACAATGACCTGTAGCAGGGGAGGACCAGGTTCCTTATATATCTAATCATGAAAATGGCTCTGGGCACTATTAACCTATTTTATTGATGAGGAAGCTGAGGCTTAGAGAGCATATAAAACTTGCTCTAGGTTGTGCTGCTAGTAAATGCCAGCATCAGAATTTAGACTTGGGCCTGTCTGATGCCAAATTTCATATTCTTTCTACATCTAACACTTAGGATGATGGGAGCGACACCTAGGACATGGAACTTTGAGTGCTCAAACTGGGAAAGTCCTGGGCAAACCAGAATGTCTAACACTGGAGGCTGGCAGGACTCCCTTTCCAGTCCCTCCCCATTCTCTAACTGCAGCCTCAGTGGACCTCATTACTGATGCTGAAAACCTCTGTCCAACTGTTCCTTGTCTGGCTACCCTGGGAAAAGCTCACTCCTGACATACTTTCTCCCTGATCTTGCCTCTTGTCTTCTCTTGATTCCAGCAACTTTGCACATGTTGAGAGTGAACAAGCCTAGTCCTAGAAAGCCACAGCTCTCTCCATGGCCACCCTATCCTGAGCTTCCCTGATTCCAAGGCCTACCAATACTTGTGGCCATGGATTTGCGCTGTCACACTTCTCACCTCCCAAAGCGTGTGGCTATGAGGAGCCACATCTGGGCTCAATCGGTAGAAAATGCCCAGTGGGGTCTGTCTCAGCCTGCCCAAGGGTGTCCCCTGTGAAAAGTGCTTGGGCAATGGCGGGCTCCCCCAGTGGCCCTTCTGATCCAAATGGAGACATCAGGCAAGGGGAAGGAAACTTTCCTTGTTTGAGAAGAAAAGAAGAAAGGATAATTACCCTACACTTACTATGCACCAGTGCCTTTTCTTTGTACTCCTATTTATAACATTTGTAACGATCCTGGAGGTTCGTGATTTTGGCAGACAGAGTGTGCTGTCCACCAAAAGGTCCATGCCTCCCTTCCCATGGTGTGGAGCTGTTGCTGGAAAGCAGCTGCCCAGACAGGGACTCTGTTTCCAGGACTTCCTTACATCTTGGTGGGGCGTGTGGCTGAGTCTTGGCCTATGGGGTGTGTGTGGAAGTGAGGAATGCTAAGCCCGGCCCTGACCTGCCAATACTTCCCACTTTGCCCTCCAAGTTCTCTCTCTCTTGCCATCCACCTCCAGATGGTGATATTAATGCAACCTTGACAGTGGATGACCGTGCAGAGCAGTCCCCACTACCTATCAAATTCTTCATGAGTGAGAAATAAATTTTATTGTGTTAAGCTGCTGAGATTTGGAGGTTTTCTAACATAAAAGATTGTATCACTTTAATGAATATGGTGCTATTCCCATTACAGTTGAGAAAACTGAGGCTCGAAGATGCTCAGGCCTTTCTTAAGAACACACAGTACTAGGGGAGGCAGAACCCCAATCTCCTGTTCCCTCCATTTCTCCAAGCTCCTCCACATAGCACACTATCCTTTGCATTCAAGGATGTCCAGCCTCCCTCCTCCCTGAGGCTGCAGGCCTCTGGACTCTGGTCCTGGACCCCTTAGTACCACCAGAAGGCCTGGAGGCCAGGGATGCTGGATGTCACTCCACACCAGCTCTGTACACCAGTCAACACCCAGGCTGGCTTTAGTATCACTTTTATGATGAGAAAGAAAGACAAAAGAGAAAAAGCAAAGTACACCCTGATGTCCACGGGTTCTGTCCTCGCTGGTGGTCATGATCCTGCTTCCATGCTGCTGATGGGTTACCTAGAGGAAACAAAAGGAGGCGCCATCTCTCCTGGGCTCCAGCTCCCTAACCGTGGGTCTTTGGAGGGCAACCTGGGCCTCATTACATGACATCACACCCTTTCATACTGGACTCTCTTCTAGAAGCTTTGGATCCGGGAGAGTCTCAGGGACACATGAATGAAGAAATGTAAAGCCCAACAAAATGACTTAGCCCAAGCGTGTATGTTACATTTGTGGGAAACCTCACATTCGAACCCGAGCTCCTGATTCCCAATCCAGTGATGACAGGACAGACAGGAGCCGATTCACCAGCAGAGCTAAGTACATAGGTTGTGCCAGAAGCCCATTTTGGGACAGTGGGAGCACTGCGGATGTCCTGAGGTCCCACCTGAAGCCTGGTTGCTCACTAATACCAGAATCTCAAATGTTCTGCAAAATAACAGGATCAAGTCCATCTGGTGACATCTTGGGCTTGGAGGGAGTGGAGGTGGCTGGTCTGGAGACCAAGTAGATGGCTTCCTACAGGGAGCCAAGGTGGGGGCCTGGAGGCAGTTGCCTCCAGTGAGTGCCCCTGCTCTGTGCATACACCGAGTTCCCTGTGACTTCATTTACCAACAAACACTTGCGGCATTTGGGCCAGTTTACCCCTTAGCTCCAATCCTATCTGCAAAGATTCAATATATTTGGATCAGAGAAAAATATCTCGAAGGCCATGGGAGAGTGGTCTGTCTAGAAGCCAGCCTTGGCCCACCAAGAGACCCATGTCAAAAACAGTGATAAACACTAGGGAAGCTGGATTACTTATAAGGCTCTGGCCTCAGATGGCCTCTCCCTATCTCCAGAGTGTCCCTTCTGGACGTACATCTATGAAAATGCTCACTTTGCTCTTTCTTCCATCTATCCATCCACCCGCACACTCATCCAGCACATGTCAAGAATCTTCTTTGTGCCAAGCCCTGTACTATGGCAAGGGAATACAGAGAAAAATAAGACATGATTTCTTGCACTGAAGGTTACTCACAGTCAGGAGAGGAGACAGAGAAGTAAATGGGCAATTACAACGTGGCTTTATGCAGCACAGCTGAGGAGCAGACCTGGGAGAAGGTGATGAGAAAGCGCAGGAGGCTAAGGGTGTAAGAGACCAGCAGGAGATAGCCAGGTGCAGAGGTGGAGGCCGAGGAGGAGAACCAGGGTGCCCTGGCAAGAGATCAGGCTTGTGGGCCTGGGTCAGTGTCCCTCAGGGCCAGAAAAACAACTTGGCTGCACACACATGAGCGAGAGGAGACACAGAGTCGTTATGCTCAACTACACCCCAAACCTCACAGATATCCCTCAGTCCTGGACATCTCTGTGTAGCCAGGTCCCTCTGTCCTCCCAAGCTCCCCAGGGAGCCAGCAGCTCATCATCCCATTTGCCCTCCAGTTCCCTGAGATACAGGATGCTGAGTGGAGTCAAGTACCTCTGGGCTACCTCGTCTTCTGCCCTCTGGCATAACCACCTGCTTGGCCCCTGGCCCAGTTTCCTGGGCAGCAAAGCCTAGATCCTTCCAAGCCTTCTCACACTTACTCTCCGATAGGCCTCTGCCTCCCCCTTTCTCAGTTAATTTAGAGCTTGCTGGGAGAGAAACACCTTGGGTTTATCCTTAACAATTAATCCTCAGTGATTAACTGGCAGAATTTAATATCCATAAACACTCCAGCAGCCTGTTTATGGCCTGCAGGTATCACATCCCCAGACCTATGTGGGGAGAAGGTAGCTACCAGCCTCCCACTCTGCCCTACACCAGAAGAGAACTCTTCTTTCAAACTGGTTCCTTCTGTTTCCTGGAATGAGCTAGCTTATCGGCCTCAGTTTCTTCATCTGAAAAATAAGTTCCTTGACCTGTAAAACAGGCATAATCTTCAACTTACCCTCAGGGCTGTTGTGAGAGTCAGAAAAGATGACGTATGACCAGCACCTCACCCAGGGCCTGGCACCATTTGTCGCTTACCGTGTGCTAGGTCTGTTCCAAGCATTTCACATAGGCCATCCCGCTGAAATCTCACAACAATCCTGCGAGGTAAGTACTATTATTATTCTTATTTTCTTGATGAAGCTCAGAGAGGTTAAGTAACTTGCCTAAGGTCACAAACCAGGATCCAAACCCAGAGGGTCTAGCTCCAG
>NW_011889285.1:666488-679978 GCF_000151845.1 Pteropus vampyrus | reverse complement strand
TGAAAATTATATAATTGTATTAACCAATGTTACCCCAAGAAACTTTAAAAAAATTTTCTCTTCCATTCTTTTTTCACCCCCACTCCCCTGCAACATGTCTATTTTATGATTTATTTATCTTTGGTAATGACAACTTTGTCTCCGAGTAAAAGTTTGATCACACCTTCCCGAATCTGTTTGGTCTTGACTCCATAAACAATTGGGTTCATTGTAGGGGGCAGTAACAGATAAAGGTTGGCCACAATTATATGTACATGGTGAGGGATATTGTGTCCTCCAAAACGGTGAGTGAAAAAAGTGAAAAAAGCCGGGACATAGGTGATCACAATGGCACAGATATGAGATGTACAGGTGCTGAAGGCTTTTTGACGAGCATCCGCAGATGACAGGTTCACCACAGCTCTCAATATCATAGCGTAAGACACAGAAATACAGCAAATGTCAAACACACCAATAAGGAGGGCAACCATCAGACCATAAATTGCATTGATCTTGAAATTTCCACAGGACACCTTGGCCACAGACATGTGGTCACAGTAGGTATGGGGAATAAAGTTGCCTTGGCAATAAGGCAGGTGCTTGGTGAGAGAAATGAATGGGATGACAAGCATCACACCCCTCAGGAAGGTGGCAAGTCCAGCCTTGGTGATGACAGGGTTTGTGAGAATGGTAGAATACCTCAAGGGATAGCAGATGGCCACATAACGGTCCAGGGCCATGAGCATGAGCACCCCGGACTCCATCCCTGTCAGCATGTGGACAAAAAACATCTGGGCCAGGCAGGCATTAAAATTGATCTCCTTGAGATTGAACCAGAATATGCACAGCATATTGGGTACAGTGGTGGTACACAGAGTGACATCTGTGAAGGAGAGCAGGGCCAGGAAGTAGTACATGGGCCGGTGCAGGGCTTCCTCATGGCTGATGAGGTAGATGAGCCCACAGTTCCCCAGGACAGCAATGATGTACATGAAGCAGAATGGCAGGGAGATCCAGACATGTGCGGCTTCCAGCCCAGGAACACCATTCAAAATAAAGAATCCCGGGGTCAGACTGGAACTGTTGGCTCCAGACATAATGGTTGACAGGTGGTGGGCATTTTACGTTTTTAAAAGTAGTGGTTTTCTGGACAAGGAAATGATTCAAAGATGAGTATAGGGATTGGAAACCAAATGCAAACAAACAAACAATAATTTTTTGAATAAGAAGTGATTAAATTTCCCTGGATTCACATTATCTAGCTTGATATTCCATCTCTGTTTCTTACCTAATACATGATATTGATAAATTGTTTAACCATTTTATGCCTCAGTTTTCTCAGTCTAAAATGGGGATAATAATTGTGCCAAGCTCAGAAAAGTTCTCAGATTGTTCAATAAGATAATTTATATAATGTTTTAAAATTATGTCTAGTATACAGTGAATACTCAGTAAATATTAGTAGTAATACTACTATTGTTATCACTATTATTATCATTTTTCTCCCTCAGTATATGTGATCAAACTTACCTTAATTAATATATCAGAGAAATTCAAATGGAGTTTCTAAGCCCTGTTGTAACTCAAGTGCCATTGTGCAGTTTAAGATGGAAAACATTATGAGATTTTAAAAATTGCAATTACCTTTTTTTATAACTTTAGAAAGCAAATGTTAGTTACTAGGACCTCCAAGAGACTAAAACATATTTTCACATTTTAAAAGAAAAAATTATAAATGTCTCAACGCTGGAATAAAATCCATGGACATCCTGCTCAGCTAAACCCCTGTAAGGCTCCTGCTAACTCTAGGTAAGAAAAAATGTGTCCACTAGGATATCTGCAAAGACAACTGATGTGCATTAGATGCCACCTCTGGTGTCTCCCTCTTTCTAAGGTAGCCAGAGGGCACTAGAGCTATAAAACCGAAAAGAAAAGACCAGGCTATTAGGATATCAGAGGAGGAAGTATTTTTGTCTCTGTGTATCTGGCTTGTAAACCAAAACTGATCATCTATCACAGAAAACTCTCTAAGCATCAACACTATTTAACTAAGGAATTGATCCACACTCAAATTATAAGCAAGCAAATTGACAAACAGATAAACTCAGTGGCAGTCTTTTCTCCCCCTCTTCAACAAAGGATTTCTCTTTACACTTTCCCTGCCAGTTTATTCTCAAATAACGCACATGAATTCTCCTATCAAGTGAGCTATTTTTAAACTTATAATACATTCAAAAGAAGGAAAACTAAATAGATGAGTTGGCTGCTCTTTGAAAATATGAGAACAGAGTTTTATTGCATGCTTACTTATAGGCACATGGACACTCAGACTCCAAGAGTTTCTAATACTAGCTATCTGGATGGACTTGAATAAGTCTCAAACCACTCTTTTTACAATTTTCATAAAGTGCATGTGGGGTGAAAAATATACATATTACTAAGGTTATAATAGTTAAGTGAGAATTAATCTTCCAAGAGGTTCCGGGCATCTAGTAAGTGGTCAGTGGATAATAATTGCCAGATTATGTACGAAAACATATATTATTTATTTAACAAATATTTATTACCTTTCGCATGCCTGATATCAGTCTAGTTTCTAGAGATATATTAGTGACTCAAACTGACAAAACTCTGTCCACTCATTGAGCTACTATTTCAATGGAGGTTAAGTCCTATATTTAAATTCACAACAATGCCATGGACATATGATATTATCCTCATTTTTTATAAGAGAAAATGTAAGTATGGGGTTAGCCAATAAAATGTCTAAGTCCATAAATATTAAGAAGTGTTAGAGCCATAATTCAAATTTAAGTTTATTTGACTTTGACTTTGAACCAATGGGCTTATCGATCTATATCTGTTATCCTAATTTACTGATCCTAATCCTGAGATATAAATGCATAAACTGGGAATAACTAGTTTAAACAACTCATGATGAGACAGAGAAACTTAATAATATCTTAAGGAATAGATAGAACAAATGTGTACAGATACAGAAAGTCATCCTTTAGCTAAAGGAGCTCCCTACACAGAAAGAACCTATCTGTGTTATAGTGGAGTCCTATTCCTGGACTTATTTACAGACATAGAGTTGTATGGGAATTTTTCTATAAGGAAGCCCCTTCTAGGAATTCCTCTAAGTTCCTGTTAGGATTTAAGTCTAGTCTTCAGTTACTTTTTACTCATCCACAAAGACCATTTCCACTAGAAGCAGTTCTGAATATAGATATCTATTAATTCAGGCAAAAACTCATGTTTCTCTCTAATTGGAGTCTACTATTATCTAGATTTCTCTATCTTTATTGAATTATAAGGTAGTTTTAAATTTATTTCAAAATTAGGGGAAAACTGCTTCTCTTATAAGTCCCCAAATGAGTGGTCATCTATTCTGATTGGAGTCAAGAAGTAATACTGAGCTTCCAATCGACCATTTCTCAAAAACTTGTATTTCTTATACTACAAGCTTTACATCTGGGGAAAGTCAAGTCTTTGGGAATCATCCAAACTCACCTCAGTGTTAGCAAAGACTGGACTCATGGGCATGACTGAGACTCCTGAGCATCTAAGAGCCCTGCACCTACCAGGCTCCACCTCTGCATAGCGTTTCTGTACCCTTTGAAGCTTCTCCATACTTGAGTATATGTACCTGATTGGCTCTCCATAGTAGATGTCTCAAAAGGTTCTGGTGAGAATAAAGATCCTTTGGGACTTCTGAGATTATTTTTAGATATTTTCCAGCTTTTTAAGCAGGAGTGAAAAACAATGAGTATTAATGTTAAATACCTTCCCCCAGGTGTGCATTCTGATAGAGTTCAAATAGTCAGAGAATTATTTGTTTTTCATTAATTTTGATTTATAAAATAATGGTCTAAGTATATAATCATAAAATTCAAAAAGTATATTAAAACATTTGTAATATCAATATTACTGTTCTGCCAGGTATGTATTTGTGTATATATGTGTGTTCAAATATATGAGTGCATATGTCTATATATGTGTATATCCATTACGTTTCATGTAACTATATATGTATATATACATTTATACATAATAAATTTAATAAAACTCTCTATCTATATTTGCATATATATTTGTATAAAGAGAGAGAAAGAAAATGACAGATATATAGAGAGACATAAACAAAGAGACAGAATAATATGTATCATATAAGAATCATAGAACAGTTCTGTGTCTAGTAAAAGCTAATAAAACATACGTTAACCATCATGAGGCATGAGATCAAAAATAACCTAGAGTTTCAACTATAACAATTTTTATTCATCATGTGAAATTCCGTCTAGGTAAATAAGGCCAAAAGAGGTAAAGAAATGAACATAAATAATTAAAACTAATTATTACAGATTGATTATTATACAGAAAAGCTAAATGAATCTATAAATGAAATATTATTATTACTTTAATTAAAAAAGTCACTGAATGTTGGTGAGAATAGTGGAATACCTCAAGGGGTAGCAGATGGCCACATAACGATCCAGGACCTTGAGCACGAGCACCCTGGACTCCATCTCCATCAGCATGTGGACAAAAAACATCTGGGCCAGGCAGGCATTAAAATTGATCTCCTTGAGATTGAACCAGAATATGCACAGCATATTGGGTACAGTGGTGGTGCACAGGGTGACATCTGTGAAGGAGAGCAGGGCCAGGAAGTAGTACATGGGCCGGTGCAGGGCTTCCTCATGGCTGATGAGGTAGATGAGCCCACAGTTCCCCAGGACAGCAATGATGTACATGAAGCAGAATGGCAGGGAGATCCAGACATGTGCAGCTTCCAGCCTAGGAACACCATTCAAAATAAAGAATCCCGGGGTCGGACTGGAGCTATTGGCTCCAGACATAATGGTTGAAGGCGGTGGGCATTTTACTTTGTCAACAATTTCTTTCTGCATCACAGAGAGAGAGAGAAAGGGAGAGAGAGAGAGAGAATTAGAGACCAGATAAGAGAGAGTGGTTTGGACAATAAGGCCCACAAATACAGGAACATTCACCTTGTTATAAAAATTAAGATAATTTTTTTCTCCAGCTCTAGCAATAGAGTTTTTGAACTATGATATTTAAAAATAATTAAACAGTACAGTCTTACCCTACTCAATGCCCCATTGCATATTTTGTCTAAGTAACTATTCTCACTTTCTTCATCTCTCATAGCACAAATTTTGCACTCCACATTTCAATAAAAAGTTCTGAACTGTGCTAGAATAGTCTTCTTCCTTCCAATAAGCCATTTCTAGTCTCTCTTGTCAGACTTTTTCCACACTAATTGTACATCAGTCTTGTCACTAAAATCATGGTTATATTTATAGTATCACCTTAATCTGACTAGTTCTTATCATCAAGATGTTTTGTCCTGCCTTGAAGATTATAATGAAAGCTAACAATTTATGTAAAAATTTCCAGTAATGTTCCATATATTTTGCTTAAGGTAATACATTTTAGATACTCAATGAAATATATGTGAATGAATGAACGTTTGAATTAGTAATTTGATATGTTTGGTACTCAAACTCTGTTTATTTATTGTCAATATCATGCTTTTCCACACTGTCAAATTTCAAAAGAAATTCTTGAAAACAAAGTATTTTCCCTTCTAAATTATTAGCAAGTTTTATAAAATTTTAGTAAAAATCTTATTAAAGAATTGAATTCAATCAGATTATCAGCCTTTCCTTTTGGATTCCCTGCCTTTCCATGTTTTTTGGTTTTTGTTTGTTTGAGTTCCTTATCCATATTCAATATAAGATTTACTCTCAGGAAGCCCTTGAAGTTATAAGGATTACTTATTGTCTATATTGCTTTAATCTAAATAATGTTTCTTTTGTTGTTATTAGACAGTTAATCAGTACAAAGACAATATCATATCTTTGGATTGCTATTTCTTGTAGAGGCATTAGAAAGGATTGAATAATATTCCACGAAATTTACAGATTTAAAGATGTTTGAGGAAAGTTTGTTTACAAATGGTTAAAATAATTATTTTAATTGAAAAATAAAATGGTCCTTAAGTTCTGGAATAGTCCTGAGCTTACCCATGTGGCAAAGTCAATGCCAAACACTCCCAACCATCCAGCAGAACTAAATAGATAATTTACAATGTGATGACATGTATCACATTGCTGTGAAGCCACAAGGCATAGATTCCTGTTACTTAAAAAATCTGGCAATCACTGTTATGTCCACATCCACTGGACAGAGTACATAAAACCACCTTGAAAAGATGATGATACAAAGGAATACAAGTTTCAAAAGCTCAAGGTCTCTGGTTCCTAAGGTAACTGCATCTTATGTAAATGGTCTCTTCCTATGAGAGTTTTGGTAAACCCCTCAGAAATGTCATCACATGAAGAATCATTTCATAATACTGGACCAGGGAACCATAAAGATTAAAATCTCCAGAGTCTATCATCTTTTATATGTACACCATGATGAGATGAATGAGATGAGTGGAAAATGAGACTACGTCTAGTGGAAGCTATGGAGAAAGAAAAAGAGCCACTAATTCTTTAGAAGTGAAAGAGAAAGAGAAATGCATTGCTCCTTGCTAATACTGTCTTTTAACTGTTCCCCATATTCTAGTCTACTGTATTCTTAGCAAGTAATGTCTTTACTTTTCCAAAAATAGGTATTTTTGAGAATTGCCTAAACTCACCTTAGTGTTAGGCACAATCAAATTCCTATTCATGGCTGAGAATCCTTAGGAGTTCTTCAAAATCCAGATGGAATCTTTTTACATAGAATTTTTAGTTTCCCTGGAGAACCTCCAGCAAGATGTCCCAGGATGACTGAGTCTCCAGATGTCTCAGAGGTATCTTCATTGAAAAAGAATGAACTTTGGGCCTGGTGATAATAGATCTGTATTTAGAAGTTTTTGAGTGGAAAGAGAAACAACAATAACAACAACAACAAAATGCATTAAAGTTTAATCCCTTTTCTCAAGTGAGACATGTGATCATTAAGCCTGCTGAAGATGAACATTATTTTAATTTTTTCTCTAGTTACAAAAGAAATGCATCCTTAATGTAGAAAATCTGAAAACTATAGAAAAGTATACAAAAAGTTGAAAAATCACTTGTAATTCCAGCACAGAGGAATAACCATCTTAAAAAGTAGTCTGTATTTCATTTATTCATTTTATAATTATTATGTATAATATTCTGTTTTGCAGTAAATTTCAGACTACATAGAGTTTTAAATAGTTTTTCTCCACTTAGTGTTAATTTATGAGGATTTTCTCTTGCCATTCTATGTCTTGAAATTATAATTTTTAATAGTTAAAACTTCTTTCCACCCAATAGCTATACCAAATTTAATTAAGCATTTCATTACTCTTGAATATTTAAATCATTTGTCAAATAAATAAATAAATCGTTTGCCATATTTTTCTATCAAAAGTAGTTCTATGGATATCCTATTCCACTCTGTTCGCATTACTGATAATTAGGAATAGGATTAAAGTTTGCAGGATCAAAAGGCATGGGCAATTTTAATTACATTGATAAAGGTCGGAAAAATTATCTCCATAATATTTGTGTTGATTTTCACTTCCATACACAGTTAGAGGGCTGTCTCTCTATAAGAACTGATTATTATATGCTCTGTTTTACTCAGCCAGGTACAATCTCTATAGTATTGTGGCTTGAAATAAAATTAACTTTACTTGTTTATTATAAACATATTTTAAAGTAGTTTTGGTCAATTGCTTTTCTAATAGCTTGGTTATTCATTCACTTACTTATCCATCTTTAGAGGAGGTGTTAGTTCATATTTTATCATTCGCTAGGCACTTTCAATACTAAAATATAAACCCATTTTCTGGCATAGTTGGCAAACATTTTTACAAGGTAACATTTGTCCTCAAATTTTATTATATGATACACAGATTGAATCATTTTAACTATCCTCTCTTTTATTGAAGAAAAAGTCTTACCCTACTCAATGCCCCATTGCATATTTTGTCTAAGTAACTATTCTCACTTTCTTCATCTCTCATAGCACAAATTTTGCACTCCACATTTCAATAAAAAGTCCTGAACTGTGCTAGAATAGTCTTCTTCCTTCCAATAAGCCATTTCTAGTCTCTCTTGTCAGACTTTTTCCACACTAATTGTACATCAGTCTTGTCACTAAAATCATGGTTATATTTATAGTATCACCTTAATCTGACTAGTTCTTATCATCAAGATGTTTTGTCCTGCCTTGAAGATTATAATGAAAGCTAACAATTTATGTAAAAATTTCCAGTAATGTTCCATATATTTTGCTTAAGGTAATACATTTTAGATACTCAATGAAATATATGTGAATGAATGAACGTTTGAATTAGTAATTTGATATGTTTGGTACTCAAACTCTGTTTATTTATTGTCAATATCATGCTTTTCCACACCGTCAAATTTCAAAAGAAATTCTTGAAAACAAAGTATTTTCCCTTCTAAATTATTAGCAAGTTTTATAAAATTTTAGTAAAAATCTTATTAAAGAATTGAATTCAATCAGATTATCAGCCTTTCCTTTTGGATTCCCTGCCTTTCCATGTTTTTTGGTTTTTGTTTGTTTGAGTTCCTTATCCATATTCAATATAAGATTTACTCTCAGGAAGCCCTTGAAGTTATAAGGATTACTTATTGTCTATATTGCTTTAATCTAAATAATGTTTCTTTTGTTGTTATTAGACAGTTAATCAGTACAAAGACAATATCATATCTTTGGATTGCTATTTCTTGTAGAGGCATTAGAAAGGATTGAATAATATTCCACGAAATTTACAGATTTAAAGATGTTTGAGGAAAGTTTGTTTACAAATGGTTAAAATAATTATTTTAATTGAAAAATAAAATGGTCCTTAAGTTCTGGAATAGTCCTGAGCTTACCCATGTGGCAAAGTCAATGCCAAACACTCCCAACCATCCAGCAGAACTAAATAGATAATTTACAATGTGATGACATGTATCACATTGCTGTGAAGCCACAAGGCATAGATTCCTGTTACTTAAAAAATCTGGCAATCACTGTTATGTCCACATCCACTGGACAGAGTACATAAAACCACCTTGAAAAGATGATGATACAAAGGAATACAAGTTTCAAAAGCTCAAGGTCTCTGGTTCCTAAGGTAACTGCATCTTATGTAAATGGTCTCTTCCTATGAGAGTTTTGGTAAACCCCTCAGAAATGTCATCACATGAAGAATCGTTTCATAATACTGGACCAGGGAACCATAAAGATTAAAATCTCCAGAGTCTATCATCTTTTATATGTACACCATGATGAGATGAATGAGATGAGTGGAAAATGAGACTACGTCTAGTGGAAGCTATGGAGAAAGAAAAAGAGCCACTAATTCTTTAGAAGTGAAAGAGAAAGAGAAATGCATTGCTCCTTGCTAATACTGCCTTTTAACTGTTCCCCATATTCTAGTCTACTGTATTCTTAGCAAGTAATGTCTTTACTTTTCCAAAAATAGGTATTTTTGAGAATTGCCTAAACTCACCTTAGTGTTAGGCACAATCAAATTCCTATTCATGGCTGAGAATCCTTAGGAGTTCTTCAAAATCCAGATGGAATCTTTTTACATAGAATTTTTAGTTTCCCTGGAGAACCTCCAGCAAGATGTCCCAGGATGACTGAGTCTCCAGATGTCTCAGAGGTATCTTCATTGAAAAAGAATGAACTTTGGGCCTGGTGATAATAGATCTGTATTTAGAAGTTTTTGAGTGGAAAGAGAAACAACAATAACAACAACAACAAAATGCATTAAAGTTTAATCCCTTTTCTCAAGTGAGACATGTGATCATTAAGCCTGCTGAAGATGAACATTATTTTAATTTTTTTCTCTAGTTACAAAAGAAATGCATCCTTAATGTAGAAAATCTGAAAACTATAGAAAAGTATACAAAAAGTTGAAAAATCACTTGTAATTCCAGCACAGAGGAATAACCATCTTAAAAAGTAGTCTGTATTTCATTTATTCATTTTATAATTATTATGTATAATATTCTGTTTTGCAGTAAATTTCAGACTACATAGAGTTTTATATAGTTTTTCTCTACTTAGTGTTAATTTATGAGCATTTTCTCTTGCCATTCTATGTCTTGAAATTATAATTTTTAATAGTTAAAACTTCTTTCCACCCAATAGCTATACCAAATTTAATTAAGCATTTCATTACTCTTGAATATTTAAATCATTTGTCAAATAAATAAATAAATCGTTTGCCATATTTTTCTATCAAAAGTAGTTCTATGGATATCCTATTCCACTCTGTTCGCATTACTGATAATTAGGAATAGGATTAAAGTTTGCAGGATCAAAAGGCATGGGCAATTTTAATTACGTTGATAAAGGTCGGAAAAATTATCTCCATAATATTTGTGTTGATTTTCACTTCCATACACAGTTAGAGGGCTGTCTCTCTATAAGAACTGATTATTATATGCTCTGTTTTACTCAGCCAGGTACAATCTCTATAGTATTGTGGCTTGAAATAAAATTAACTTTACTTGTTTATTATAAACATATTTTAAAGTAGTTTTGGTCAATTGCTTTTCTAATAGCTTGGTTATTCATTCACTTACTTATCCATCTTTAGAGGAGGTGTTAGTTCATATTTTATCGTTCGCTAGGCACTTTCAATACTAAAATATAAACCCATTTTCTGGCATAGTTGGCAAACATTTTTACAAGGTAACATTTGTCCTCAAATTTTATTATATGATACACAGATTGAATCATTTTAACTATCCTCTCTTTTATTGAAGAAAAATCTTTTTATATTTCAACCTTTTGTGGGAAATGACATAAAGTAGAAAATAAAGTAACACTACACCCACAAACTCACCTCTCACTTAAACCCTCAAAAGTAATGTTATTGAAACTTAAATTCAGGTGTATATATTTTCAGAAGTTTCTTATATGAGCATTTAATTCAATGTTAATGTATTAACTTTGTGGTTGTTTTATTGATTTTTTTGTGTTAGCAATATTATTAGAAAAGAATACAGAGACTCCCGAGTTGATTGTTTAAAAAGGCAACATTCATTTAAATAAAAAAGTTTGGTTTTGTTGAAAACTTGTACAATACACTTAAAATTATTTTGATAAAATTTAAGTCAATGCAATTATATTCCATAATTACATATGGGCCTTAGTAAAAATTTTCTCCTTTTAGATTTAAAATTTAGGGAAATAATTTAAAACTTTGATGAACTATAGAACAGAAGTTTTTAGTTTAAAGACCATGATCCCCAAACTGGTTACGTTCAATTGCATCAAAATCTTCCAAGGAACTTTTTAAATGAGAGATAGTAGTGTGGCCTATAATCTATTACTTTTGCTCATAAATATTTGTATTAAGTTTAGGCATTGACAGAACTTATCATTCTTCATAAAGTTATTTTTTTATTTCCACTTTTCATTCATTTCATTTTTTATAATAAATTATATATACCAGAAGTATAACATATGATGTCAAAATTTAACTTACATTTATATTGTACTGTACATATTATATTTTTAATATATTTTCTGCATGTTTAGCCACTTTTACCAATAGTATATTTTGAAAAAAATATTTTCTGAACTTTCTGCACTGCAGATAAAATTGTTATTCCAAAATGGAAAGCTTCTATTATTCAACTGTTTAAAACTTTCCATTCTCTTTTTCTTATTGTTTGTTTTTTTTTTTTTTGCTTGTGCATAAATGCTTAACAAATTAGTGTGCATATTGAAAAATAATAGTGCATAAGAAAAAGGCAAACATGGTTTTAAGATATCTGGAACCTTAAAGACTGAAAAAAATGAAACTGTAGTTATTTAGAATTGGGATGAGTACAATGGGGAAGATGCACACAATGGCCTTTTCTATTATCTTTCATATCCTAAGGGCACAATTACGATAAATAGAAAAATGTAGGAAAGTAGACTTGAGTTCAAAGAATGTTCTTCATTCATGCAGATAGAAATCTCTAGTAAGATAACAAGATTACTATCATCAGATGCATTCAAACAGAGAAAGACATGTGTCAGGAATGTAGTGAAGAAGTTGGGCTACATGGTCACTGGAATTTTTTCCAAATTTTCCACTAATTAGTTTTCATTGGTAGAGGTCTGATCAATTCCAGAAGAAGACATCTCCATCTATTATTGTGCTGAAATGTGCTTATAATATCCCTTTGTCTTTGTCACATCAGCATCATGGAGCCTCCTTCCTCCAGTGCCTAAACTACATTTAATTTTTTCCCACCTCTCCCTTTTCAAGGCAGCTCTGTTCGATTTTAGAAGTCAAGAGTGAGATACTCCAGTTTTCCTTATTTGACCGCCCTCTGCCTCGAATTCCTCCTATTTAGTTGCAAATTTTCTGTGCATCTTACATATTTTTTGTGTGTCACCCAAACTCGCCTGGATTCCAGATGTTTTTACATTTCCATTCATGACTGATATTACTCAGAAAACTGCACAGCATTGGTTCAGAACCCTATTTAATAACATGTAGTGGCTTCCTGGGGATTTTTCCAAGAAAAAGGAGAAAATTTGTTCGTGGCTTCACAGATAGATGTCCTTTTCATAGGTCTCTGGTGGGAGAGAAAGTAAATTTAGCTTTGTTGAAACTAGACATATTTAAATTATATTTGCACAGAGGGAAGGGAAAAAAACTTCAATAATTAGCCCCATATTTTACCAACTTTTTTGTGATTGAAGGTATGAACTGTGTCTGGTATCCTATGTAGTATAAATCTGAAATAATTTCTGATTTCCCAGAGCCTTTCAATTCTAGCTTCAGAATTTTTGTCATAACTTATCTACATGGCACATATGGATCTCAAAGCTCTCTCAAAAATATTAAGTAAACAATTTTGGAATCATCTGTGCTAGAGACTGATCAAAATATGTTTTTTGTAATAAGGCCGGGTTGTATGTTCACTTAGAAACATTGCATTGTTAAATTTGTTTCTCCATTTCTACTCCCTCTATCTCAGTAAAAATACAGATTTCTTTAAAGTTGTAATTTAATTTGGTAGACTTTCATCAAATCTAAAAAATTCTCCCCAAAGTGAAGGGATTTGAAGGAAGGGAACAGAGAACATTGTGACTACAATTTGATGTCATCCCTTGAGTATGTAGAAATGAATGTCAGCTACTGAAAAGTGAAAACAGTAAGAAGGAATCAGATGTAATAGAACCTCTTTCTACTAGAACAGGCAGCTACAATAGGCAGAAACCTAGCAAATCTAGATTTTTCTTTTGTAGTGAAGGAATCCTCTCAACGAAGTATACAAAATGAAACGAGCACTATGCAACAGGGTGTCTGCCCATAGTGGGTCTTCAATTACTAGAAATCTGGTGAGGCATAAAGTTAAGCAGGGTTGGGCCTGGTTGGTACTTGGATGGGAGACCACCTAGGAGGACCAGATGCTGTAGGTGTAAAAAAAAAAAAAAAAGTATGGGATTGTGAACTGACAAGGGTTGCCTCACCTAAAAATAAAATAAATAAA
>NW_011889285.1:655263-666173 GCF_000151845.1 Pteropus vampyrus | reverse complement strand
CAGATAGCAGACATGCTCCATATCCTGGGCTCTTCTAGGATGTTCAAGGTAGAAAATCTTTGAATGACATATACTTTAAAGTCTTCATTGCTTTTAATCTGTTTTTCTAATTAAAGACTATATTAAGCAGGTATACATGCTTACAAATATTATGCATTATTATGTTTTAATGATATACATATAATGTATGAAAGGTATGATAAGGTACGAAAGGCTAAATGAAATTTGTTTATATACTGTTATTAATATGAGTGAGGAGGGTATAAAAATATGTGCCAAGATGATAGTAAAGATGATGTCTCTATGTTTATGAGTGGACTTAGGAAGAAATGGACAAGAGATTCAACTAATAAGAGTAAATTAGGAAATTCTTTGTTTTTTCCTATCATATAACTGCAAATAGGTTTAGTATTAGGTAAATGAGATAAAATGAATGTGAGAGGATTCAAAAATTTATGTTAATATTGTTCTTTGTTTGAGAAAGTCTGAGTCAAGCTTGGCCTAAACTAGTGCCTGAGGTGTGTCAAATTACCAAGAGATTCTCCTGAGATTCTGTTTGTCAAAAGTTTCCTGATATATGAGATTCCTAAGGCCATGGCTTATAGGGTTGACAGGGTTTAGAATTACAGGAGGCAGAACTCTGTTGTGTAATAGTCAGTGCAATGCAGTTGTGAATAACAATCTTTGCAGAATGATACACCTGAACTTGAATACTTCTCTTCCATCTAACTGTTGTGTGAATTACAGTTTGTTATTGTCTGCAGACTTCTATGGGTGCTAAACCATTTTAATCTCTATAAGACTGTAACAATAATACAATAATAATTCAATAATACATCATATGTATATTAAGAAATAAACACTTTTATAAAATTACACACACATATGCATTTTGCTTTGTTTTTAATTGCCTAAAATGAGAATTACTTTCTAGACTGCCATCGTTTGGGGGCCAGCTATGATTGGAGATTTAATTTTTTTCCCAAAATATGAAGCTTTGTATGATGCTTTCCCTTTAGGGCTCTGTGGTCCCTGAGAGCTCTTATGCCCTGTTTTACGTTGTGACTTGGGAGTCCTGAGAATATGAGATTATATGTCTGTTTCCTGTGGGAAGTCAGCTAGAGTGAGCACTTATGATTTAAGGTTTATAAAATGAAATCAGTATGCTGCCATTATAAACATTCTTGGGCCCTATTCCTGGCATGAGCGCCTTTCATATTCCTTCTTTTTTGGAGCTACCTTTTGGGTATGGTAATGATGTTCAGACATTTTGATCCTAGGCTTATTGTGTGATAAAGCCTAATCTTATTCCAGTCTGCCTGTGTCATCACAGAAATCAAGGGGATTGCCTTACAGAGGATGTTGTTGGTGATTAGGAAGAATATGTTCATTCTACATTCAAAATCAAGATAGTGCCAGCAAGATATGTGTGCTCTTTTGTGGGAAAAGCTAGATGCTCTCAAAATCTTCTTTAGAGTATAGAAAATTCTCTTTACATTTATTCAGTTTTACAAATATATTGTATAATGACTGCAACAGAGAATTAGACAATAATAAACTCGACCCTTCAAATCAAGAAAAGATAAATCGGTACTTCCTTTTACCTCCAAGTAACTAGCCCACCCTTCTCCACTCACTTTCCTTTCTTCAATTCAGGCACACAACTTGAAGTTAACCATTTTAACTCCAATTTACTTCTTTTTTAATCCAGGTATGGTCTTCATTCATGGGGTAAAATAAGTGGCAGATTTGGCTTATATACTAAAACATCTCACAGGTTAGTAAAAGGATATAATAAATATACAAACAGTTCTAGCACAGGTCCCCAAGTTATCGTCATCATGAAAATGGAGAAAATATGAAGGTAGCAGAAAGGGACTTTCAAGTAGAAAATCTGGTTTGGCTGAAGAGAGAAGAGGATGTGTTTCATTAGTATTTAGTGTAGAGAGCACGGAATTCTGTATCTTTCGGCAAGCTATCAAATATACTGAATCTTGATTAGATAAAAAAGGT
The DNA here is from genome assembly GCF_000151845.1 of Pteropus vampyrus. Taxonomy (NCBI): domain Eukaryota; kingdom Metazoa; phylum Chordata; class Mammalia; order Chiroptera; family Pteropodidae; genus Pteropus; species Pteropus vampyrus. Next base: position 664,160 of record NW_011889285.1, on the reverse strand, counting down.
TATGATAGTATTAAATTAGTAGACCCATAGGAATGTAATTAACTTTGTAAATCAATTTAAATAATAAATAGGTAAATATATTTAAATAGGTAAATATAGACCACCAAAAACTATTGCTACTATTTTTTCTCTAGGTATATGGATAAATATTTGAGTTGATACTCAAGTTGGCTATTTTTGCACAAGATAAACCTAAAATAAGTAGAGCAGAGGCATAGAAAGGCCTTGTGCTACATGCCAAAGGGTTTATTGCCTGGCACACAGTGTTTACTTAATGAAACTCAAAAAAAAAAGGTAACAAATAGAATTGTTTAACTATATTTAGTCTATACGCTTGAAATATTCAGGCTAAGTGGTAACACTATGTGTCACTAAAAATTTGAATTTGACATTTCAAAAAGACCATTTCAGAACAACAGTAACAAAGAAAAGATGATAGAGTCTCAGAGAATCTAGAATTCTCTTTTCTGAATCCAGCTTTTTCTTGACCTCCTTCTCCAGGGGATGAGGGAGAGGATTCTTCAGATGACTAATAGGATTTTATTCTGTGTCTTCGACCCTGAATTCCGCTTTTAAAATGTTGTCATAGACCATCTTTAGAGAAACATACCATGAAATTAAGGATGAAGTAAAAGAAAGAAGCCTCTTCGGTCTTCCTGGGTCTTAAGCAATATCTGATTCACTCTGATTTTTCTGGGCACTAGGATCAAGTGACAATCTAAAGAAGCCTGTTTTCTGTTTTAAATAGCCCGAGGCAACAATGGGTACTGCACACACTTTGTGTCAAATGGCTGCCCAGCGCGGGATGAAGAAACAGCAGAAGCAGCAGTGACAGCATCACTCACTGCACTTTTCACTAGATCCTGGAGGCTCGGATACTACTATCAGGTAATGGAACCTATTGTCATTAAGGAGGAAAGAGAAATTGTGATTGATATAAGGCGGTATGGTTGTAGCATATCTTGATGTGATATGCTTTTTGTAGTACAGTGTGCTGCTCTGTTTCTTTCACTCAGGCTCAGTGCAAAACAAAAAGAAGACCTAGAGGTGGACTTCTTTTCCTGTGCTTTTGTCGTTATTGTACTTCCAATACATTTCCATATTCTGTCTCCTTCCCCAGAACCACAGGTAAAAACAAGGAAGTGAGGGAGGTTTGGGGTACGTCTGGCTCATACTCGTAACCAAATTACCTTCCCCTTTGGAAGAGAATGTATAAATCATCCCATACAACCCTCTTATTCTTTATCTGGCAGTGGCTGAAATACTGGACTAGGAAAAACTATAAGAAGCAGGAGATGTAGAGGTCTCAAATTAGGAACATGAAACCTCATATTCCTCCAATGAAAACAAACAAGCAAATAAATAAACAAAAACAAACAAACGAGAAAATAAAAGACTGAGTCACTGCTTGTTATTCTTTATAAAGGATTTGGTTAGTTAAACAGATGTGAAATTTGAGCTAGAAAAACCTGGGTTCCACTCTGAGTTAATCATTAAAGGCTTTGGGCAAGCAAATTGAACATCCTGTACCTGGGCCAGGAAATTTAGTGACAGTAGCTGACTCTGAACTCTGGAATACACAGTCCTCTTTAAATGAAGTGACATTCTGGCTCAGTGTTCAAAGAAGACTTATCAAGATGAGTATATGGCAGAATGATTTTCCAATGAGGAAAAGAAATTAAGCAAAGGCAACATGGTTGAAGCATCTATAGTATTTTGGGATTGGCAAGTAGTGCAGCAAATTTTAAGCATGAAATGCTAGAATACAGTGATCATACAGTTTATCGTCCAAACCAGGACACTTTGGGGTGTTTAGGATATGGAAAGAAATAAAATGGTAAAAATTTAGGTAAGACCTACATTTTACTTTGTTGAATGCCATGCCAAGAAATTTGAGCCCTAGCCTCAAATTTATGGAAAGACACTGGAGATTATTAAGCAGTGGATTTAAATGTCTTTGAAATTATACTGTAAGACAAATTTGATTTTGAAAAGAGGCAAAGAAATAGATGAATGTAGCTAGCTGGTCTTTAAAAGATAATTGAGTGATGACAGAAAAAAGATCTGATATTAGAAATATTTCTGAATTAAAAATAAGAGTTTTTCTTGTTTGAGGATAAAGTACAGATAATACACATGCTGAGGAAACCTGGACAGAGTAAGAACTAAGACACTTTGAGCTACAAAGAAATTATACCTAAGATAAGGTAAAGGAATGCCTGAAAAGGTACTGGTAGATCGTGTTGTAGATGATTGCCCTATTATCCTCAGAAATGGAGGAATGATGAATGAGGAAATGTTTTAAGAGAATTGGAGTTAAACTCAGAAATGGAGCCTATTTTGGCATGAGAGAAGTTGAAGTGATGAGTTTAGTCTTGGACATGGTGAATTTAAACTGTCTATGGAAATTTAACATGGAAACATCCAGTATGCATTTAGAAGGAGGAGTCAACAATTGTGAAATAGCTTTTTTATAAAATTAATTATCTGAAAATTATCTTCACATTGGCTATGCATGAGGTAATGAGAGTGAACATACTTTCAAGAGAGAATAAAGGGAAAGTCTAGAGAATATGATTCTCTTGAATTGTGTAATGACAGGGGACATGAATAGGAAATAGATAATCTCAATGACTTTGGGGGATTACACGGTATTTGAAAAAGAGAGATTTTTTTTTTTCTTTTTCATGGTACAATCAAGTTAGATTGACCTTCATGGCCATTGTTTTTGCAACTCACATTCATACAGTGTCTACACTTGCATTTTGATTTAATATATACAATCCACCAGGATACAGACATAAGAGTAAACTAAACTTATTATTTTTTAGAACTCTTTCAGGTGGCTATCATTAGCCTCGCATTATAGATGAGAAACTGAGGCTTCGAGGATGAAATGTATCTTTCAGCAAGTCATACAATGGTATGAAAAGAGCTGAAATTTGAATAAGCTCTTATTTGATATAAATGACCATAATCTTCTCATTATATATCGACACACAAAATTAATTTAATAAACAAATTCCAGACCATCCTTCATGCAGTTATAACTTGCTATCATATGCTATGTACTCTATCAAACCAGAATGTAAAAAGATTGTATGAATATTAGAGTCATATATAAATATCACTTTTGTCGCTGAATCTAGTTTTGTAACAATCAACATTATTGGATCTCTCTGTGCCTGTCTGTTTTTCTGTTTGATGACAAAAATTAATTACAACTTTTTAATTATTGTTTTAAAATTACATTTGGATAGCTTAATAAACTTTAAAAATATTACCTGTAATATAGTATTATCAATAAATTATGTATTTCATTGTCACTATTATTCAAAATTATTGATACTATTACTAATGTAATTTTATTCCAAATTTATGTTTGCATTCTCAAAGACAATCTGAATTAAATTTCTATTTCTTAATTTCTTCTCTTCAATATAGAGGCTTCTGGGAGAATAAGTTCATCTATTGAATTAGTTATGCTGGTTTCCAACAGTTCATATATGGCCCCCAAATCTTTTATTCTTAATGGAATTCCTGGTCTGGAAAAAGCACATGTATGGATCTCCCTTCCATTCTGCACAATGTATATCATCTCCCTTGTGGGAAATCTTGGCCTCGTGTACCTCATTCATCATAAGGAGTCCTTACATCGCCCAATGTATTTCTTTCTGGCCATGCTGTCCCTCATTGACCTCTTTACCTGCACCACCACTCTACCCAATGCACTCTGTATCTTCTGGTTTAATCTCAAGGAAATTAACTTCAATGCTTGCTTAATCCAGATGTTCTTTGTCCATGGGTTTACAGGTGTGGAGTCTGGTGTGCTCATGCTCATGGCTCTGGACCGCTATGTGGCCATTTGTTACCCACTGCGTTATGTTACCATACTCACTAATCCTATCGTTGCCAAAGCTGGACTTGTCACCTTCTTGAGGGGTGTGTTGCTGATGATTCCTTTTCCATTCTTGGTCAAGCGTTTGCCCTTCTGCCAAAGCAATATTATCTCCCATACATACTGTGACCACATGTCAGTGGTGAAGTTATCCTGTGCCAGCATCAAGGTCAATGTCATCTATGGTCTGATGGTTGCCCTTTTGATTGGAGTGTTTGACATCTGCTGCATATCCGTGTCTTATACTATGATCCTCCGGGCAGTGGTCAGCCTCTCGTCAGCAGATGCTCAGCAGAAGGCCTTCAGCACCTGCACTGCCCATATATCTGCCATCATCATCACTTACGTTCCAGCATTCTTCACTTTCTTTACCCATCGTTTTGGAGGACACATTATTCCTCCTTCTCTTCACATCATTGTGGCTAATCTTTATCTTCTTCTTCCTCCAACTGTGAACCCCATTGTTTATGGGGTGAAGACAAAACAGATCCGAGACAGTGTCATAAAGCTCTTCCAGGGTGAGAAAGATGCAAATATTTAGGACAACTGAAATTAGACAGAAAAAAAGTGAATGAAAAACAACTCAGAAATAACTCAGAAGTGACATCATACATTCATTCATGTGTATCATCTATTTCCCATGATCTATCTCAGATATATGTTTTGTGCAACTATATTGGGGAAATTCATAGCTAATACTTTCAATTTCCCCATCCAAGATTGTAAATTATACTTGGTTATCACCTTTAATCTTTTTAAAACCAAAACAGTTTTTCCGAATTTCTCTAAATTTTATAAAATGACACATTAGAAGGTTTTGTTTAACAGAATGGCTTTCATTTTAGATTCGTCTAAAGATTTCTCATAATTAAATTGAGATTATGCATTTTTGAAGTACATATTACATGTATTTTGCCTTTAGTGCATTACATGAAATGCATATGGTGTCAATTTATTCCATTCTCAGTGATGTTACCATTGATATTTTATTTAGATTGTCAATGCTTTCCAGCCAAACCCACTAGGAACACACTTGCAGTCCAACAAAGTGAGACTTAATACTTGCTGTTAACAGTCCACAAACCAGGTGAAACTGAAGCATCTCAATAAAAAGGTTTTAAGAGGGCTATTTTTTTGGAATGTCTTAAGTAATACAGCTAAGGAACTAACTCAAGGATGACATTTTATGGAGTTGAGGGCTGTCCTTCAATATATTAGGTATCTGAAGTACAGTAACCACAAAGCCTTGTGACTTTGATAACTAAACCACAGCACTCGGAAGCCAACAGGTAGAAATAGGAGTAGCTTTTATCATTATCACTTCCAGAAACGCATTTATTTTTTGCAATTAATCTCCATGGGTAATAAGGTGTCATTTCCAAGGGTAAGGTACAGTGCCTAAAACTATGGCTACTACTTGATCATCTATGGCTCACCAGGCATATAGACTAGAAATTAGAGAAAGGAGTGACTCTAGTTGCAGAATTACTGATCCAGATGGTCATGAGGAGATATGGTTGCTATCATGTAATGGTGTTGGGAGGATAATGTCTGAAACCAAAAAGGTCAGTGAAAGACTTCTTGCTGTTTCCAACATCTGGTGATTATCAATAGGTAGTGTAGCTTGAAAGTACTAAAAAGGGCGTAGAAACCAGGATAGTCTCCTCGGGGATAAAGTTGTAGGATATTTGCCTATGCAAAAACAAGCAGACGTTCCATTCATGGGAATGGAAAATCTATCATAAAAAGTGGAATAGAGAGATGATGGTTATCAATTATGCCTTCAGGATCAACTATAGCAGTAGGTTTGTATTTTGTTTGATTAACAGAATGGCTCTCATTTTAGATTTGTCTAAACACTCGTTGCAAGTTGTCTTTTTTTATTAAAAAAATTTTAACTGACCACTAACTTAAAATGTCCATAAAAATCTAGAGTTACGTAGTATATACATTTGGATCTTTCAAGTGGTAGAAAATACCAGATGTTGTCGGTACCCCTCCCATATTCCTTGGGTACTCACAATTACTATAGTATCTTTTGGAAGTTATGACTCTGCTTGAGAACTTCCTTCAGCTATCAGGTAAAGAAGTCCAGAAATGACTAGGAATTAAGTCATTTACATTCCATGAGTGGGAGTTGGAAGAAAAATACTCAAATTGTCTCAACTCATGGTGGGAAAATGTAAATCTGCATCCCCTAACATTATCCATAAAATCCTCAGTCTTACGGGGCCCATGTACCTCCATTAAGTAACCTGCTTATTTACATACCTTGTATTGAATTCCTTTTCTTCCCTGTCTTATATTCCTTCCCATCAATGTTTCCCAGCATCATCTACCAAATAAAATGTTTAAGTCAAATTCTTATCTCAGGTCTCTTTCTTGGAGAACATAGCAAAGGATAGTGTCTCTTTTTAAATTAGACTATAAATGAGAGAACACCTACCCAAAGAGAGATGCTCAGTATTTATTTTACTTATTTATATTATGTACAAGAACTAACAAGTTAGGTAAAAGGAAACATTATCCACATTTTAGTGAAGTTCCAAAAGATAGAATAATTGTTTTAGAGTCATGCAGATAATAAGAGGCCAGATTGGGATCTGAAACCTGGTCTTCCTGATTCTAAAGCCACAGTTTTTAACTGGTGCTCTCTCTTTCTTTATAATTACTGTCTGTAAAGGAGAAAAATGAATAGAAGAAAATTATATTGTTCAAATAGTAACTAGAAAATACTGATTCAATTATTTATTTTTATCTAAATGGATGCGAGAATAGAAAAGATAGAACCACAAAGCATACAACAAGAGTCATATAGTAATTTTAGGAATTGTGGATAACAGGATTCACAGCAGTATAAGAATTATTAACAAATATTTATATAGACTACTTAGTTACTAACAAGGTGGCATGTTTATAAAATTAAAAAAATATGTCCACCTTATTGATGCTGATAGAAGTCAAGAAAGTGGTTACTTTAATGTTATTAACTACTAAGGGACATTGGTAGAGCAATTCAGATGCTGGGAAAATCTATTTCTTGTCCTGGTATGTGTTTTCATGACAACTCATCAAGTTGTGTAGTCATGATTTGTGTTCTCTTCTAAGTGTTTGTTATCCCTCAATTAAAATATTACTTGAAGAAAAAGTAGCAATGCTTGATATTTTTAAGTTAATTTTATTTGTGTCTCAAATATTTTAGCTGCTTGTAACAGTAGCCTAGGTAATGCATTAATTGTAGGAAAATTTATAGTGAAAACATTTTCTATTAATCAAAATATATTTTGAGAAGGTGCTTGACATTACACAATGTGCTAACTTTACATCTATGAAAATTTTAGTCTTTTTCAAGGGAAAGTTCAAATCTTGAGATGAAGAGAAGTTATGTAAAGATACTTATTACACAGTTTTTAAAGATCATTTTGGAGACATATTTTGATTTCTACATCAATGCAGATGAGAACTTTTATCTCTAATGCTGATAAGACTTATAATTCAAGCTTACTATTGCCAAAATATGAATCAACTTTCAAGAAGAAGACTTGTTGACCAACCCCTAGCTTGTTGTTAATGAATAAACCCAAATCTTTAACAAGAGCTCAAATAAAATGAATAATATTAATACAAAGCTTGCCTGACAAGAATGAGGAATGCTTTATTTTGCACTTGGATTGCAAGATGAGCCATACTGTATATCATATCAGACATACTGTATGTCATATCAGACACACCAGACATGCACCATATCTGACATGCATTATTTTTAAGTTTCAAAAATTGATTTTACAGAGTATCATTTTAAATTGTTCCCTTGTCCTGTATTGAGGAATCCAGTGTAAAAAGGTTTTTTTTTGTATCCAGTACCCTGATATCCCTTCCTAGCAATTTAAAACACTATATATTGTTAATAGCAACTCATGGTCTTGATTTATATGATGCTGACCCTTGCTCTTTGCAGTCTATCTCTCTCACTGAAGTAGGACACAGTTCTCCAGCTCGATGTGAATGAGACAGAATCTAGAGGTAGACCTGAAACTTCTCCATGAAGTTGGTTGCATGAGGCTCAGTGGGTCTCTTAGATACTTAAGTCCTACAAGTCTCAAAATTCTTCCATACTATTTGTATCTTCTGGAGAACTTATAAACCTAACATCTCACAAAGAGCTAAGTACAATACTAATTGTGATACAAATTATAAGTCAATGACTATTAAATTTAAAGTGAAGAAAATCTACTTGCTCAGTCAAAGATATTCATTCAGAACTCACACGATATACCTGTCATTATGCTAAAATGCCATTGATAGACAGATGAATAAGTCATTAATCTTTTCATGAAATATTTGACCCAAAGATCCAGGCAGATGTTCAGCAGGAACATATGATATGATATAAACTGCTACATCATGAGAATTAAGAAGGTTTTCTAATAATGCAAATGAAAAATCTTTTGATTTGGTCTAGGGCAAGACTATATGTATCATTTAGTGAATTAATAAAAAATATGAAATATCCCTTAAATAGAAATACACTTTATACTAGCTGTACCCCTAATTCCTATTAGTACTGATGATCTTAAATATATAAAAAAGTCAAGATAGATGTCAAGTTAATGAACGACTGACTGAAGGAAAACCAGTCTTTGTATTCAACTATATATTGGTACCTTTACACTCAAATGAGAAAAAATAATAGAGAACTTTATACTAGGATCACAGTGATATCAGTATTATACCCTTATAAAATTGCTTTTACTAAATCTTTTTTCTTGTTAGTTCCTTGGTCTTAGGAAATACACTATATAACAACAGAAACATCAATTATTTTTATTACATATATGTTATTGGGAATGTCATAAATCACATCACTGTGTTGTATTGATTAGGACTCATGCGAAATACCACATCTCCCATCTCAGTATCAGCAATGTTGAGCTCCCTAGAACACTTGTTTTGATGAAGCTTTTATAAAATTTGTAATTCAGAATTCTTACTTTTTGTA
>NW_011889285.1:636438-655213 GCF_000151845.1 Pteropus vampyrus | reverse complement strand
TCAAGAAGAAGACTTGTTGACCAACCCCTAGCTTGTTGTTAATGAATAAACCCAAATCTTTAACAAGAGCTCAAATAAAATGAATAATATTAATACAAAGCTTGCCTGACAAGAATGAGGAATGCTTTATTTTGCACTTGGATTGCAAGATGAGCCATACTGTGTATATCATATCAGACATACTGTATGTCATATCAGACACACCAGACATGTATCATATCTGACATGCATTATTTTTAAGTTTCAAAAATTGATTTTACAGAGTAACATTTTAAATTGTTCCCTTGTCCTGTATTGAGGAATCCAGTGTAAAAAGTTTTTTTTTGTATCCAGTACCCTGATATCCCTTCCTAGCAATTTAAAACACTATATATTGTTAATAGCAACTCATGGTCTTGATTTATATGATGCTGACCCTTGCTCTTTGCAGTCTATCTCTCTCACTGAAGTAGGACACAGTTCTCCAGCTCGATGTGAATGAGACAGAATCTAGAGGTAGACCTGAAACTTCTCCATGAAGTTGGTTGCATGAGGCTCAGTGGGTCTCTTAGATACTTAAGTCCTACAAGTCTCAAAATTCTTCCATACTATTTGTATCTTCTGGAGAACTTATAAACCTAACATCTCACAAAGAGCTAAGTACAATACTAATTGTGATACAAATTATAAGTCAATGACTATTAAATTTAAAGTGAAGAAAATCTACTTGCTCAGTCAAAGATATTCATTCAGAACTCACACGATATACCTGTCATTATGCTAAAATGCCATTGATAGACAGATGAATAAGTCATTAATCTTTTCATGAAATATTTGACCCAAAGATCCAGGCAGATGTTCAGCAGGAACATATGATATGATATAAACTGCTACATCATGAGAATTAAGAAGGTTTTCTAATAATGCAAATGAAAAATCTTTTGATTTGGTCTAGGGCAAGACTATATGTATCATTTAGTGAATTAATAAAAAATATGAAATATCCCTTAAATAGAAATACACTTTATACTAGCTGTACCCCTAATTCCTATTAGTACTGATGATCTTAAATATATAAAAAAGTCAAGATAGATGTCAAGTTAATGAACGACTGACTGAAGGAAAACCAGTCTTTGTATTCAACTATATATTGGTACCTTTACACTCAAATGAGAAAAAATAATAGAGAACTTTATACTAGGACCACAGTGATATCAGTATTATACCCTTATAAAATTGCTTTTACTAAATCTTTTTTCTTGTTAGTTCCTTGGTCTTAGGAAATACACTATATAACAACAGAAACATCAATTATTTTTATTACATATATGTTATTGGGAATGTCATAAATCACATCACTGTGTTGTATTGATTAGGACTCATGCGAAATACCACATCTCCCATCTCAGTATCAGCAATGTTGAGCTCCCTAGAACACTTGTTTTGATGAAGCTTTTATAAAATTTGTAATTCAGAATTCTTACTTTTTGTAGCTAAGATGGGTGAAAGAACATTTGAATTTCAATTGTAGCATTTTTTAAGGAGCATAGTATGAATTTCTTTGTGAGTTTTACAATCAGATTTTATTTTCTTGTTCATATTTTCTTTAGACCCTATTTCCACCCAATTTCTACTTTTTTCCTATTTTATCACCAGCATTTTAGCAATCTATCTCAATTTAACAGATAAATGGGTGGCAGGGTAAATAAATAAACAATAAACAGTAAATAAAAAACATATTTGAGTTGGCTCTAAGATGATTTAGAGGAGCCCCTAAATAAGCTTGAATTGAATAAGGAGTATGGCTGTAAGTAGATGAAGTCCCCTTGAAAAAAATGAACAGTCTGGGAAAGAAGAATAAAAGTCTTCAAAAATGACAAAAAATTTATTCCTGAACATGACCATAAGTTTTGTTATGACCACTGAGAATTTTTTTAAGGATAGTATAATCATGGCATTGGCAGTACGGAAAAGAGTCCTGATATATTTTTCTTTCATGATGTTTGGTATATATTTTAGCCACAGTGAAATTATTAGGGCATTCCCACTGCAAAATAAATTACATAAATGTGTTATTGTTTTGCTTCCTCATTGCCCGCTGTCCCCAGTAACATTCCTTTTTTTTCTGGAAACTGCCTTTTAATCCCAATTTATTAACATAGAACCTGTGGTAGGTGGAGGTCACCTTCCAAGTACACAAGCCCTAAAGGAGCTTAATAATTCTAGATATACTGAGTTCAAAGTATAAAAATATAAAGGTGCTCTAATCATATACAATTTTTACAGTTTTATCAAGTTATAAAACATCTATTCATGTTGATGTTTATAAAGTTTTTTTTTCCTCAAGACATTCACATAGCAATATCTTAATAGTTCATTAAAAGTGTACTATTCTCTTAATTTTTAATTCTTGTTTAGCTGGTGTCCCAGGGCATTATTTATTCCTCTATGGAGTGATGCATGAAGAATATGACTCTTAGATGATGGTTACTTATTTCAAAAAGCATTTCCCAGACCAAACATTAATAATGAGAATGCTTCACTGGACATTTGTAATAGAAAAATATTATTCCAACTGATCATAAAATGTCTTGAAATAATCAATGTAATCTTTCATGATAATCAGTATTTTCATCCTTGTGAAATGAGAAACATTCTGGAAAAATAAAAAGAGTGCACAAGTTGCAAAGAAAGATTAGGTGTAAAAAGAAAAGAGAGGTCTGAGGAAATTCAGACAGCATATTTCACTTGCATCCTTTCAGGCAATAAGCATCATGATGCGGCTCTTTTTGATTTAGATTTTTGCTTGAAATCTAAAGATTTCAAATACGTATCACCTTTCTTTAAATGTTTTAGTTGTTGCCACTGATACATTATAACTGACAGCTGCCACCATGTCCTGTTTTATTAGTTCTTCTGCCATTGAGTACTTATTAGATATTATACTGGGTATATATCTGGAGAAATTAGAAAAGTGAGCATCCTCTATACATTAGTTTCTGTTGATGTCTAGCTTAAGAACCTTATATAAGCCCTGCCTGAGCTCCTTGTTCTTGAGTGCATATACCATTGGGTTGAGGGCTGGAGGAATGACATTGTGTAGCACATTGAGAAGAACTGGAATGATGGGAACTGTCATTACTGCACTATGAGTGATAGAAATAACGACGACAACTGTATAGAAGAATAGGATTAAAATGAGGTGGGATGTGCAGGTACTTAAGGCCTTGGATGTAGCTTCTGCTGAGTTCAGCTTCAGCACAGAGTGAAGTATCAAAATATATGATAAAATAATCAAACCCAGGTCACTTCCCATGAGTATCCAGGCCAGGAGTAGTTGGTAGATGCTGTTTATTGTCCTGTCATCACAGGATAGACTAGTGACTCCAAGATTAGAGCACAGACAATGCTCAATTTGGTTCTGTGCGCAGTAGTACCTCTGAGCAGCCAACACAGGAATGGGGATAATAGTTAAGGTATTTCTGAGTGTCATGAACACAGTTGTTTTGACTACAAAAGATTCAGTAATTATTGATGGATAACGTAGTGGTTGACAAATGGCTACATATCTATCTATAGCCATGCAAGCAAAGATACCTGATTCCATGCCCACGAAACAATGTATAACATACATCTGAGCAAAGCACGCAGGGAGACTGATGGCTTTAGCACTGAACAATAAGATGGCCAAAATCTTGGGCATGATGGTGGTAGCCAGACCCATATCTACCACAGCTAGTATGCCCAGGAAATAGTACATAGGCTGATGCAGTGTCACCTCTTGATTGATGATGATCAGGATAAAGATGTTGGCACTGAGAACTAAGAGGTAGAGCAGAGCCAGGGGCAGGGAGAGCCAGTGCTGCCAGCTGTGAATGCCTGGAAATCCCATCAGAATGAACTCAGAAACCTGGAACGCAGAGATGTTGGAATCTCTGAGAGTCTGGAACATCGTTCGCTAAGAGGAAAAATATTCAAGGTTACTGTTTTTAATAATCTCTCTGACATTATATTAAAAGAAGTTGCCTAGGTTCATGATATCGAAGAGGGAAGGGGATTCATCATGATTCATTGTTCTCATCCGACCAGTAACATTTATGTGATATATATTATAAAATTGGAAGTGTAGTGGCATGTTCCATGTTAATTCACTTAATCCTCACAAAAATGACATCAGGCAGGCCATATTATTTCCATTGTCTCATAATAGAGTAATAAAACATTATTACTCTTTTATCTTTTTGTCATGAAAGCTGGACAAGAACAAAATCATCTGATATCACAGCCTGGTCTTTAACTTTGGCTTTGATAATGGGTTGGTTCCTTTATAGACCAAATTCAAGACTTAGAGTAGAGGTTTTCAATCATGAAGTCTTTTTTGGTAACATTATATGATTGAATATATGAAAAGAACCCTTCTTTTATTCAAGGACTTGAGAATTTGTGAAGAACTCAAAATATTATTTAATTTTCAACCAAAATATGAGGTCAGTTAGTATATCTATTTCTCATGAGTAAAGTGATGTCCAAAATGCTAATGTCTTACATAAAAACAAGCAATTACAAAAGAAAAAATATGGTTTGGAAATCTTAGTATTTTTAAATCCTTTTTTTTTCTGGTTTTGCATAACTTTCCCCTATTTGGACATATTTTTGTTTCCTGGAGCAGTCCAAATAGTCATATCATAATTAATAAAGAGGGTACAAAACAAAAACAAACTAAACTAATGAGTTTGAGATCGATATTTTTATTCAGTAGTCTGCTAAATTCAAATCACTCTATATCTAAGACACCACATGATATAATATTTTATTAATATTTTCATTTTTAAATGAAAGCAGATTTTTCATTATATGTTCTTTCCAAATTGTGCTAATTATTATTTATTTACTCTTTAAAATTTTATTATTAAGGACCAAATATAGGATGGGATTTGTAAAAATTATTGCGGATTACAATTACATTTATACAGAGGTGCAGTGTTGATGTAGGCTTTGTGGATACATTCATCTTAACACAGAAAATGGTACTCTATACTCCTAATAACATAATGAACTAAGATAAATTTAATAATAAGGAAATATAAATTTTTGGTTCTAAGAAAGCATAGCAAACAATAATTTTAACAAATATACTAAATATCAGGTTGAAAATTAAAAATACCTGAGTTTGAAATGAAGAGCTAAATTACACTGAGATCTTGAATTTCAAATGATGCTGCAATAACCTGAAGAGATACTGTAAAAGTTCTAGTGTCTATGATTTGCCATTTTAACACCCAAATCTGAACAGGAAAATGGCTTTGATATATTATATTTGGTATTGATAGTGAGATTCCTTCATCAGTTCAGAGCAATGGAATAGCTTCAACTTTACTGAAAAGGACAAATAGGAAGACTGTCTTTAACTGCCCAAAGAAGAAACAAGGATGTATATCAATGTCTAGGCCATTAATTCAATATTTATATTTCCCAATGAAACCAAAGGCATGGTATATTTGTCATTTATATCATTGGTTTATATCCAAGAGCCTGGAACTTAATAAGCACTCAGTATATATTGGTTATATGAATAAATATTGGAAGAGGTTTAAACAGTTTACATGACCAAGATTCTTGAATTACTCATGAGGAAGTGAGAATTTTTGACATCTAAGCAGGGTAAAGACCAAAAGGAACAATGGTGAGGTTGGGGATAGAATGATGTCAAAATAATAAAATGTCAGAAGAAAATAATGGATATTTTATCAAAGCCAAAATAAAATTTAAAAAGTATGGGTATTCTAGAACATAAAAAAATTCTCATATATCTGTAAATGCAATAATTATTATAGAATACACCTGCCAATTAAAAAAGGAATTCTAAGATTAAATTTTTTAAAACTATGTACTATATCTAAGAGACACGTAAAATGCAGTTTGAAAGCAAATATATAGAATGAATTATGTATTCTTTTAAAAACAAAACAATTTAATAATATCAATATCAGATGTTTTAAAAGCATTAATGCAGTTAGGATAATTATACATTGAGGTAAGGAACAATTAACAGGATAATGTAATAACTGTGACTCTTGTGAATCTAAACACATAAGCTTACTGTAAAAGAAATTCAGGTAGAAAATTCAAAGTATGCTAAAAAGCTTTTAAATATATTTCTCGAAATGAATATGTGAACAAAAATTGTAATGATATAGATTTTATAGCATTACTAATGATTTTGTACAAAAGGATTTAAACATAACCTACTTACAAAAAATAGATTAAAGACCATTTTAAGCACACAAGTATATATATCATTCATGTTCTATGTCATAAGTTAGCACTAACAAAGAATTAAGATGATACTTTCAGGAATCATTTCTATGGTTTGTTACTATAACTAACTAAGAATTAATACCAAAGACCATAAAAGAGATAAAAGAAATTCCTTTAAATTTGGAAATATTTAGTAATAATATGAATTGATAAATGAATCAAACATAAAATAATAATAGAACTAACAAAAGGAAAGAATAGAAAAACAATGAGAAACTTAAAACTTTAAGAATATGGATAAATAGTATGAATAAATCTATAATTTTAAGTACATATATTACAAGCAAAAAGTGTTTACAAAGTAGGAAACTAATCAATTAATAAAGAATATTATAGTAACTAACTTCACAGTAAACAAAACAGGATAAAAAATGAGATGTTGGAGTACCTAAATTGGAAAAATGTAGTAAGAATTCTCAAAAAAATGAAAAACGTTATTTAAAGAGAGTCGTAAAATATACACAGAATAAAATATTATTCAATGGAAAACAAAAATAAAAATCGAGACATGGATTTGGAAAAGTTATCTTAAAATATTTAAGAATATAGTGAATTACTTTATGACTCAAAATTTAACATTAGATACTGTATAATATTTTTAAGTGTGTATAACTTATTATAATTGACTAAACAGATAAATCGAAACTGAAATAAGAAATGATTTTTTTCTACTTACAGTTTTTTAAAATCAATTTAAACCAGACAGAACGGGACTTCTTTAATATGGTGTTATCGAACAATAATCAAATATTACCTATTTAATGAACAAGATAAGAATGCTCACTATTTCAATTTCTATTCACTAATATATTAGAGATCCAAAGGCTAATGGATTAGTAAGAAAAGAAATTCATCTCACATCTTAGAAAATGTAATTATCTAAATTGAAATATCAGAGAACTTTAAGAAAAATTTCCTTGGAAGAAAACTGTAATGTATTCTTACAGTGAATTCTGTGTATTTATCTGTGTATCTGTGCTAAATATTAATATTATATTTCAATGTGTAAGAGAAGCTAACTGTTCTTTCTGTTACAGGGTTTCCCACTGAAAGCCTGAATGTGTCATTCATACAGTTCAGCAAAAATTCAAATATCTTGAGTGAAAATACAGCTCTCTGTGGCCCTATGAACTTGAAAAGTACCTCAGCTTATAGGGTCCTCTGTCCTAATCTATAAAATAAGATAATTCATTTTTAGCTCTTCAGGTTGAGTTAAAAATTAAATTTTATTAAAATTCCTGCAATATAGAAAGAGAATTAATATTTATGTGCTCAATTTAAATGAAGTCATTGATGGCTGTCTTCAGGACAGTAGCCATCAAGACCTGATACCATGAAACTGCTTATTGGCGTTAGAAGGCTAAGAGAAACATGTGTATAAATTTGTGTACTAACTCAAGGGAGCTGGAGAATGATGACTTCTGATCCAGCCAGCTAAATCTTGGGCTTGGAGAATTTTGTGAAAAATTATAAAGATATGAAATATTCAATAAAATTGAGAAAATAATGAATATAATTCTAAAGAATATTGATGCTGTCATGCTTTACTATATTTTTTTTATGTTAGGCAATAGAGGTTATAGAAATTCTACCTTTTGTCATATATATGTGTTTGATAAAGTTTTTCTATATTTAGGTTATTTTGGCACAGAGCATACATTATGATTTCCATAGAGTCACTGGAGGATTTTATACAGATGCTCCAATCACAGGGGAGTCCTTCTATTCTATAAGGCATTCCTAATGTCTGCAAAAATTACAAGACTGGCTCTGTCCCCAACTGCATACTTACTGTGGGGGTGCTGTACTTGACTCGTCTTAAGTAGCGAACTTCAGTATGCCCAGAGCTGATTTACAGCTATGGCAAATAGACTAGGATTTTATGATGAGTGGAGAGGAACTCAGGGGCCTGCTGTGGGGGAGAGAAAGACAGTTCCCTAGAGCTGTAAATCCCATGTCAGCCAAAGTGAGTCACACCCAGGAGTGGATTAATTAGGGGCAAGAATTGAAAGAACATCATTTATCTTAATTAGGGTTCAATGAGACTAGGTTTCTTTTAGATACGGGCATAAATGTTTAAATGCCTAAGTTTCAGGTTAACTTTCTGTTTAAAGAAAGACTTTGGCATATGAAAAGTTGATCAACATCACTAATCATCAGAGATGCAAATTAAAACCACAATTAATTGAGATATCATCTCATACCTGTCAGTATGGCCATTATCAATAAATCAACAAGCAACAAGTGTTGGCAAGGATGGGGAGGAAAAAGGAACCTTCATGCACTATTGGTGGGATTGCAAACTGGAGTGGTCACTATAGAGAACAGTATGGAGGTTCCTCAAAATTTAAATATTAAACTACCTTATGACTCAGCAATTCTACTTCTGGGTATTTATAAGAAGAAATCCAAAACACTAATTTGAAAAAATATATGTTACCCTTATATTCATTGCAGCTTTATTTACAATAGCCAAGATATAGAAGCAATCTTGTAGGGTTAATTCAGAACACAGCCCCTTCACATACTCAAAAGACTGATAGCTGCCCTGCTAGCAGCCAGGGAAGGCAGTGCACAAAGTGCTTTCAGGGTGCCTACTCCCAAGGACATTCTCTGCTGCTCCCATGGACGTTCTCTGCTCCTATAACTAAGCAGCACATCTTGCTCCCATTTGTCTGATAAGGTGGCTTCTCCCCCAGTGAGATAACTCCTTCCTCTGTTTGTGTGCATAAAAAACTACTTGATCTTGGTCAGCAGCAGACTTTTCCAGTAGCTCCAACCAGCTGCTGGGAAGCTTCCCTGCCTCCTAATAACCTGCGTTTCTCACCCCTCTGGTCCTTCTGGTGGTTTTTCCGTATAAACAAACCCAGGAGCAAATTCCAGGCCCGAGGCTCCTGTGTTACAAACTTAAGTGCCCATCAATAGACAACTGGGTAAAGGAATTGTTCTATGTATATACCACGAAATATTACTCGGCCATAAGGAAGAATGAAATCTTACCATTTGGGACAACATAGATGTACCTGAAAGGTATTATGCTAAGTGAAATAAGTCAAATAGAGAAAGACAAATACCATATAATCTCACTTATCTGAGGAATCTAAAGAACAAACACACAAATGAACAAACAAACAAAACAGAAACAGACTCATAGATACAGAAAACAAACTGTTGGTTGCTGGATGGGAGAGGGCTTGGGGATAGAGTGAAAAAGGTGAAGGAATTAAGAAGTATAAATTGGTAGTTATGAAAGAGTCAAGGGGATTTAAAGTACTGCATAGAAAATATTTAAAGTACTGCATAGTCAATAATATTGTAATAACTATGTGTAGTGCCAGATGGGTACTAGATTAATTGGGGAGATTACTTCATAAAGTAGATAAATGTCTAACCACTATGCTGTATACCTGAAACTAATATAAAATAATATTGTACATCAACTGTAATTAAAATAAATTAATTAAAATAAGCCTTTTGGAAGTTTTTTTTTAAAGAAAAAGCAGAATATAAGATCTCTATCTCCCTATATTTAAAAAATTTTATACACACAGAAATTGAAGAAGACTATTTCTCTCAATTTGTCTCTCTAGGACTTGTCCAATTTTGAGTAAGAGAATGAACTCTGAAAATAATGGGGTTGGTAAGCTTTAGATATCAAATCATATTAAGTGATTGATAAACCACCAGAAAATAGAGACTTGGAGTTGCTGCATTGTGTTGTACTTGGCTGAGCTCCATTACATAAAGGAAGGGAAGACTATACTCTTAGCTCTCTAATAAGCTGCTGAGTAGTTTGATTCTCTCTGGGTAACTTTAGGAATAATCTTCAGGAACAGTTCAATCAATTAACTCAGTTCTATCCTCCAACCCATCTCATGCAAACATACACAACTAAGAAAAGCACATGATTTGATAATATTTCATATCAATAATATGCATATTTTAATAGCACAGTGTCTACAACACGACTTCCCAAGCTATTTCCCATAACTGACAGACGACTTTTGTATCATGCAAGATAGATTCAGAATTACTTTATTTCACAATAAAAATGGCAAACTCTTATATGGTACTGTTTATATGCCATAAATTATTCTAAGTATGTTACATATATTTTAAAAATAATCCTCATAGTAAACTCCATTGAGTTAGGTACCACCATTTTCCACCTTACAAGTGAGGAACCTGATGCGCATAAATGGTAAGAAACCTTCCTGACATCACACAGTTAGTTGTGGTAGAGCTGAACTTGTAATTCATGCACTCACTATTTCCCATTCATCCTAGCTATACCAACAGCAAACTCAATATTAGATTATAAGCAGTGTTAGTCAAATCTCACCCTTGTTTGAGGCTTATTCCAAATTTCATTGATTAACCAAACTTTTCTTTATCTAAGAGCATATTTCCCACACTGCCAACAAAATCAGTTTGGGAATAAATAATTGAGTTTGCTCTATACTAGTATTACTGAATTTTTATTTATTTCGTTATTATTTATTTTTATTCTATTTAAATTAAATGTATTGGGGTGACATTGGTTAATAAAATTATATAGGTATCAAGTGTACATTCAATAACACATCATCTGTATACTGCACTGTGTGTTCACCACCCAAAGTCAAATCTTCTGTCACCATATATTTGACCCCCTTTACCCTTATCTACCTCCATCTTCCCCGCTTTTCCTCTGGTAATCACTAAATCCTTTCACATCACCACAGCCTCTTTTCAGTTGTAAAATTTCTGAGAACAAAAGTTCACCATATTCAAATTTATGTCTTGAGTGTCTAGTCAAATATCTGATACTTTGACTATATAGGCCTTCGATTAGTTTTTCTCACATATAAATGGTAATGATAAAAGATCCATTCATTTTCTCACAAAAATACACACATTTAAATATGTTGTGATTTTAATAATATTTAGACATTTTCATTTGCTAGAAATTTTGAACAATGAACCAAAGATCTTGAGTTTGAGGAAATCATTACCTATCTAAGGTGGAAGTCACATTAATATGATATGATATGAGAAGAGATGAGATGATATGAAGTGATATATGATGTAATATGATATAATGTGATTTTATATATATAATATGCATTTCTGTATTATAAAAGGGCATGTAAAAGCAAAAAATTAGTTACATATGATAAATGAGAAAAATGGTTCTCAGAAGACATAAATTTCGAGAAGGGCTTGGAGGGTAAGCAGGATACATTTCATACAAATCTGGTTAAGGAAAAAAGTTAGAAATAAGATGCAAATAAACCAAATTTAGACCATCCAAAAACACAAGAAATAAATAATATGCAATCAGTTTAAAATATTTTTTGCATTATAAAACTATATGCTAACAAATTTGAAAACAAATAAAACCCCTCAAAATAACTAAAAATATAAATAGGGAAAAATTATTAAAGAAATTATCATCACATTCAAACCCCTCCAACTCACTTCATTCCCCCAATGAGAAAATGTACTGTCAAAAACAATAGGCTCATATTGATTCTCTTTGCAAGACAAGAGCAAATATCAAGAAACAGATTATACTTGAATTATACAAACTATACCAGAAAATTACCCAAAGAAAAGATGCACAATTCATTTTGCAAAGTACTTTTAATGTTAATTTCAAAAGTAGCATGGTAAGTAGTAAAAAGGGACAAAATTACAGATACAATTTTTTCATGCATTTATGACAAAAATTATAAATAAAAGATTAGTTAACAATAACGGTGTATCAAACTAAATAACAATCAAGGAATGTTTATCTCAATGATCATATATGATTTGATTCACCAGGTATATACCTTTTTTTAAGTTTATTGGGGTAACATTGGTTAACACAATTATATAATTTTCGCGTGTACATTATAATTTGACATCTGTATATTCTATTGTGTGTTTACCACCTAAAGTCTTTTTTATGGCATTAAAAAAGAAACAAAGATCATGTACTTATCATATTTGTAGAAATTATGGAAAATGATCTTATATAATTCTAAAACAATTAAACAAAACAATAAATGAAGAAAATTTTTTGACTTAATAAAAGATACATTAAAAGAAACCATTTATGTAGTGATCGATGTGGTGATGTAAAATAAAAACAAAAACAACAAACCGACCAATTTATATCATACTCAACAGAGTGTTCAGACTCCATTCTATTAACATCAAGAGCAAGGTAAAGATGTTGAATGCCATCCCATAATACTGGTGGTTGTGAAGAGTGTTCAGCAAAGGGGAGAAAAACATGAAATTTTTAGTGCTTCTGATGTCAAAAGATTATTTCAGGATAACAAGAATAATTGAATTATATTCAGCATATCTGAGAGATAATGTTAGATGAGAATGGAGAATGACCTATTCAATTTAATGTGGAAGGCAATGATGAAATTACCAAAAGTGTACCAGGTAGTGGGTAAGAAAGACAAACTACAGGGAGTGGTTTTGCTTTGATAAGGAGAAAGTGAATGTTGACAATTTGTTATGGAAGGCTTGCTGTTAAAATGAGAAGAAAAAAGGTGACACATGCAGAAAAATTATATTTTGAGGAGTGGGGTAGTTGTTCTGTAGGAATAAGAATAGTAGAGGGAAACTTAAGATAATTAAATAAAACTTAATGAGTACACATAAATTAAATCAGGGAAGAAATGTTTATTCTTGTTAGTTGAATAGGAAGGGTTAGAGTAAATAATTGAGTTTGCTCTATTCTCCATTTATTGGAATTATTTCTGTGACATTAATGTAAAATTACTATTTTTTGATCTATTGCTTAATTATTAATTTGTAAGAACTTTGAAAATTAAAGACAATGTAAATTTTATATCCTGTTTCATTCTCAAATAGAAAGAAGACAAGAAAAATACTTTTTGTTTTTCTCTTATCCTGTACTCACAAAATATAGTTTATTATTGTTTCTTAATTTTATTAACAGAGTTTCTTCTCTCCAGACAATATGGTTTTTTGAAGGCTATCTTAAAAAGAACTGTGTATCTCACTCACTAGTCTGTAGGGAAATGGTTTTGTACAGGACAAGCTTGGAGAGAAGTCATCAGGTGACTAACATTTCCAAATTAGAAATACAGAGTCTAAAACTTCATCAAACTAATAACCTCATAGATATTTTATAGCTTCTTCATCAGGAAAACAACATTAAGAAAATAGAAAATTTTTGATAATAATGAGAAAAATATAGAATTTATTCTCCAAAGAAAAGTAACGATATCCTTCAAACTGGAAATTCCAATCACTATTTGGAAATTGGACAAACTGGCAGCAAATTGTATGCGATCTCCTTCCAGGCATTCGTCAAAGCTGATTTAACTTCCCTCCACTGTCTCAGCACCCCATTATGTTTTGTTCATGAAAACTTTGGTTAATGATGAGATCAGTCCTTCACAGGGTGAGGAGATGAAAAATCATAGAAAGGACTGTGAGCATGCCGCTGATGAGATTCTGAAGATACTTAATAAGACTGCACCACTCAATGCCCTCCCTTGTCATGGCCCAAACAGTACTCTAGGAAGGCATTATGAGACCCTGACTACATAGTCAACAGAAGTGTCCCTTTCTTTCTATTTCGTCCCCTAGATTCCCTTTCTTCTATGATTCCCTTCCCTTTCTTTCCCTTCTCTCCTCTTCCCCTTCACTTTTCTTCTCTTCCCTCAAAAATTTCCCTTTCATGTGCTATAGGTTTTGGTATCTTTAGAACCTGAGAAGATCCTTATGACACAGTCTCATATCTGCTTGGTTTTCAGCCCATAGACTATAGGGTTCATAGTGAGAGGTAGCAGATAAATATTGGCCGCAATAATGTGGCAAGATGCAGGAACTGTATGACTCCCAAAGTGATTAAAAAAGAAACAGAAGAAAGCTGGGCTGTAGGAGAAAACAATGGCACAGATGTAGGCAGTGCAGGTGCTGAAGGCCTTCTGTGGAGTGTCAGCTGAGGAGAGGCTGATTACTGCCTGGAGGATCACGGTATAAGAGATTGTGATGCACAGGATATCAAAGTCCCTGATCAAGAAGGCAGCTATCAGACTATAGATAACATTGGCCTTGATATTTCCACAAGATAACTTGGCTACAGACATGTGGTCACAGTATGTATGGTGTATTGCATTGCTTCTATAATAGGGTAGTCTTTTGGTGATGAAGATAAAGGGAATGATGAGCAACACCGCTCTCAGGAAAGTAGCAAGCCCAACCTTTGCAATGATGGGATTGATGAGGATAGTTGAGTAATGCAGAGAGTAGCAGATGGCCACATAGTGTCGAGGGCCATGAGCATAAGAACCCCAGATTCCATTCTTGTGAAGGTATGGATGAAGAACATTTGGATTAGGCATTCTTCGAAGCCAATTTCCTTGAGATGAAACCAGAAGATGCAGAGAGCTTTAGAGATTGTACTAGAGCACATGACAAGGTCAGTTAGGGAAAACATAGCCAAGAAGTAATACATGGACCTGTACAGGGAGTCCTCTTAGCAGATGGAGTAGAGAAATCCAAAATTTCCTGCCATGGCCACAACATACATGGAGCAGAATGGGAAAGAAATCCACATGTGTGTGCCTTCCAGTCCTGGGATCCCATTAAGAATAAATAAGGCTGGTGTCACATATGTTTGGTTCATAATTATCATGATTAGTTTGGTATAACTATTAATAAGCTTGTATAGTTTTAGTAGTATTTTTGTTTTGTTTCATTTTTGACACTCCTAGATTTGGAAAAATACAAAAAGAAAAGAAACTCAATTGTGGTCTCTCTCTTTCTCTCTTTCTCAACCATGTTAAATATTGCATTTTTATCAAAGAAAAAATCATTTTAAATGCCAGGAAATGTTTATTTAAGCATAATTTAAACCAAGTATGCCTTAATTTATAAACTCATTCAATTAAATGAGTTTAATTGCACCTACTATTGGCCAGATTCTATCACAGATATTGTGTCTACATTCTTTTAAAACTAAAAGACATAGATACAAACCTCATAAATTTATAATCAGGTGTAATTATGTTATGATCTTTTCGATTGACATTTGTTATAATATCTTTTTAAATGTTAGTTACTATACATAACTCTCTTCGCGTGTTTTGTTAAAGTAAAGCACATCGATTACCTCATCAATGACACAACAGATAACAGGATGTATTTAGTATTGTTCCTATTCTTAGTTATGCTTACTGTGTACTGGGTACAGTCTAAGACTTTTATAAGTTTTAAGTCAGTTAATCTTCACTATAAGCCCTGGAAGTGTTTTTATTAATCTGCATTTTATAATTGAATGAATGGAAGCCCTATGTAGATGAAGCTACTTATGTTTGAATCTCAAACATTTTCTCTGATCTTCATGTATAGATAGTAAGAGGATCATTTTGATTTTGAACTTTTTATATGAACTGTTCTTCTTTTGCTTTTTTTCTTTATTTATTTTTGTCCCTGAAACATTTAAGAACATTTTTAATTTCCATGCTTTCAAACTTAATGGTGATAATGGTGATGATAGCTGTATATGTGTACATGTATGTCTTTTATTGTGTAGGTGCCTTGAGGGCTAGAAATCTATGACCATTGGTTTTGGAAATTTTCTTGTATTAGCTTTTGATAATTTCTTCCCAATTGTGCCCTTGTTATTTTACTACAATTACTTTTAGTCAGATAATGGATCATCTGGACTTATTCTGTTCTTTTCTTCAAAAAAATTATTTTATATTACATCTGTCTTTTTTTGATCCATTTTCTTAAAGAAAATTCTTAAACTATATCTCCCCCAATATCTTGCCTTTTTTTGTTGTCTAATATTACAAATTTTCAAGATCATATTTTCCTCTGAATCCTGTAAATCTAATAATATATTAACAACAATATATATATAATTATAGTATGTATAATTGTATATTTGCTGTATGTCTACATACAACATATGTATATATGTAATTATATAAATATAAACTATATATAATATATTAATAATAGTAACATAATATATATTATTATATGCTTTATATATTATTCCTATATTATCTGTTTCAATTTTTTTATAGGTTTTTAACTTTTACTTTGGAAGAGTTTCTCAAATATCTGAAAACCTTTGACTATTACTTCACACTTCTGAAAGAGTCTTTAAAAAGCTGATTTGAAACTCTTGGTTATGAGTGAATCATATCAGTTGGTAAGTTTTACTTAGAGTATTCAACTAGGG
This sequence comes from Pteropus vampyrus, assembly GCF_000151845.1. Lineage (NCBI taxonomy): Eukaryota > Metazoa > Chordata > Mammalia > Chiroptera > Pteropodidae > Pteropus > Pteropus vampyrus. The sequence goes on along the minus strand of NW_011889285.1, from coordinate 638,703 downwards.
GCTTCTGCTTCATTGTAGACATTCTTAGTTATCAATGTTCATGGGTTTTTTTTCCTCAGGAATACCAATTTTTCTTTAAAAAAAATCAACTAACCTCATCCTGGAGGACTATATGACTAGCTGCCACTGTTTTGGAGTTAAGTAGTAGAAAGTACAAATTTGACATCATCTGTTGTTTATTCTTATCCCCAAAGTCCATAGACAATATGTTTCTTTTCTTATTCAACTGTCATTAATTTTTAAAACCCACATTAAATCTCACATTTAAATAAGAATATTGGATTCAAAACTCCTATTTTTTATGAATCCTCATCTTTGGCTTTCATCACACCAGATACGTACATATTCATAATATTAATTAAAGTTTCTTCCCAGAATACACTTTCAGGTATCATAAGAGGATAGTGAACATTGTTTAGAATAGTGGATGAAAAAAAGATATAAAATTGTCCCTTATTCATTTTGTCTACCTGCATGTATGTTTTATCTTTATGTATTTATACCGAAGGATGACAGGTTAGATACCACAAAAGGCATCTTTTTTTTGGAAATAACAAAGCTACATAGGATGAATATGTTCATAGTAAGCCCTTCAAAGATCTCTTCTTATGCCAGTACAAAAACCTTAGGGTCATATATGTGCAGAAAGAAATGACAACTAAGTAAACTCTGAAGGTTATCAGGAAAAATTTCTGGGAAAAATAGACATTCGCTCTTAAACCTGAAACATGCTTAGGTTTCTGACAGATCAAAATGGGCTGTTCTTTCATGTTGCTGTTTGCTATTTCTTGCTCAAGTTGTTACTGATATTTTCAGCTTCCGTGATTTTGCAGCCCTCTATCCTTTTTCTGTTCCCCCCAAAGTAGCATCTGATACAATGTATTTCAGGAAGACTCAGCTCTCTCATAGACATTTTAGAGAACAAACTTCTAAAGCTTCTGAATATAATATAATTAGCAAAGTACCAGGCTTATAAGTAAGAAATAGATTTGTTAATCAATTTCTTTGATTAGCAATAGATTTGCTAATCAATTTCTTACACCATTTAAACATCATGGTATTTAAAAAATTTTATTATATTCTTGAATCATCCACAATTTAATAAAACCCTTTATTAGGACAGATTGTATTTTATACCTGCAGTGTATAGCAAGACACTTAGTACATATTAGATGTCACATAATATTTTTGAATGAATAAACATTAATAAATTAACAAACAGTAGTTTATACTTGACTTTAAGTATTATTAAATCAAATGTTGTAGTCTAAATATTATTACTTAGCAAAAAAGATCAAGCAGAAGGAACAAAACCATAATGTCTACCTCAAAAATCACCAGAAATCATAAATTAAAAAAAAAAATCATGCCCTGTTGATGGACAAGTAATAACAAGTGTTGGAAAAGTTGTGGGGAAAAAGGAACCCTTATACACTGCTGGTGGAAATGTAAATTGGTACAGCCACTATGGAAAACAATGTGGAGGGTCCTTAAGAAATTAAGAATAGAATTCTTATTCTTATGACCATATGACCCAGCAATCCCTCTTCTGGTATCTACACAAAAAATTTGAAAACATTCATCCATAAAAATATATGCACTCCAATGTTCATTCAGAGCACTATTCACAGTGACATGACATGGAAACAACCTCGATAGATGATTTGATGAAGAAGAGGTGGTACATATATACAATGGAATATTACTCAGCCACAAGAAAAGATGAAATACTTCTATTTACATAACAATGAATAGATCTTGAGATTATATAAGTGAAGTAAGTCAGACGGAAAAAATTTCACTTATATGTGTGATGTAAAACTGAAAGCAACAAATGAACAAGATAAATAAAAACTCATCAAAACAGATAACAATTTAGTGGTTATGAAAGGGAAGGAGTTGGGAGAAGGTAGATAAGGGTAAAGTGGGTAAAATATACAGTAATGAAAGAAAATTTAACTTTGAGTAGTGAACACATGATGTAATATACATTGACATATTATTGAATTGTACACTTTAAACCTATATAATATTTCATTAACCAATGTCACCCCAATAAATTTAATTTAAAAAATCTTAAGTGGAAAAAAAGAAAATACTGAGAATAAAGAAAAAAAATAATATGCTAGGCAAAATAAATATATTGGTTTTGCAAATAAAGATCAATTATTTAAATTAAAACTACAAGTTGTTATTAATTCAGAGTGATTTTCTAAAAATACATGTATTTTTAAAGGGGGTTTATCAGAAAGAAGACCACACTCA
>NW_011889285.1:626719-635278 GCF_000151845.1 Pteropus vampyrus | reverse complement strand
ATTCAACTGTCCTCAGTTTTTAAAACCCACAGTCTTCTCTCCATATGACAGTGAGTCTTTCCAGTGTTGTCATCTAAAATGGTTGAAATACAGTCTTAACTGAGTCTCTCTAGAAATGAACCAAGAAAAATTAAACTCTCATTCTGAGAAATAAAGGAAGGCAGGTAAAAAGCAGGTGTTTTGATCATAATTGGGAACTATGCTCTAGCTATTCTCCCATTTCTTCTTGTCATGAGGGTGATTCATACCAAACTTCCACTACAGCAGAACCAATGATTCCTGTTTGGTTAGAGAAATGACATAGATATTCACAATCATGATGAAAAGTGAAACTGAATCGTGAGCTGAAAATTGGAGAAATAAGCATTCTCTAACTTCCCAATTTCCCACCATGTTTGCTTTCAAACATGGTGAAAGAACTCAAATCTGTATTTCAGAGAATATAATAAACAATTCTATGCATTCAAAACCTCTACCTAAAAAAAAGTTCTGTTAGTAGTTTCATTTTTTTATATCTTTAATGCCTTAGTTTCTTGATAGCAAAACAGTGAGCTGAATGCAATCTGGTTCAGGTGTTCAGGATCTTGGTGGAAAATATCATGATTCTGCAATATATTTATATGTATAGTCCTCAACTTCTAAATCCCATGACATCTGTACAATCGAATTTGTTATTTAAGAAAAATGTGTTATGTATTCCAAGGGGATACTTCAAAACATTAGAGACACAGGTGCTTGTGCAGCAATCCAGCTAACCTCTATGGAAGGAGGAAAAAGCATTGAAGCTACATTTTGACTGCTATCTCATAATACTAGAAATAAGTGAATTATTTCATATGCATGCATCTATATATGTGTGTGAGCATGTATTTAATGGAAAGAAATGAAATTAAAAGAACGCAAACTAGTTTTAATGAAAATGAGTGATTTTAATATTTATTGCAGAACATTGTTTCTTTCTGTGTAAGGCCTTTTTGGACACATGGTGAAAGCACTTAAATACAAAATGTTTCAGTCATTCACACATCCATCTATTTCTTTTTTATTTGTTTATTTTTTCATGTATCTAAATAAATAACATCCCTGAGTACTTAGTCCTTCCCAAGTCAGGGTAGGAACTATGAAAAAAAATCACATAACATGAACCTTGAAAACTTGATGTTAGGTCAAAGAACCCAAAGATAAACAGTCACGTATTATTCTATTTATATAAAATATTAAGAATAGGCAACTGTGCAGGGAATGGGGATGACTATTTAAAATGTATGGAATTTTTTGAGAGTATGATTAAAATGTTCTGGAAATAGTGGTGATTGGTTGCACAGCATTGTGAATATACTAAAAGACACTGATTTGTACAAAAATAATTAAAATGGTCAATTTTATATTATGTGACTTCCAATTTAAAAATATGCTACACAGCTCTTTTACTGAGATTCAGCTATTTGTTCTTGATTAAACATTCCTCTGTTTACTGAAAACTTTTGATCGTATCAAAAGTTATGAGAAAGTTGATTTAAATAGGGTTTTTTTTTCACAGTTTATCCATTGCTTTTATTAGGGCAACTTTTAATATCCTTAGTTTGCCGTTTTCATTTATGTCACTCACTGTTTACTATTTTTTTGTGAACATGAGTTTTCATTTTTCTAGAATAAATGCTTCAAAGTGTAATTGCTAAATTGTATGATAGATCAGGTTTGTGTTTTAAGAAACTGGCAAAATATTTTCCAGAATGGTTGTACCATTTTATACTCCCACCAGTAATATATTAGTGATTCAGTTTCTCCACATCCTTGCTAAAATTTTGTGTTGTTACTCAGTTTTATTTTATCCATTGTCATTGCAGTGTAGTAATACTCTATTCTGATTTTAATTTGCATTTGTACATGGCTAATAAGTTGAACATTTTTTGTGTGTTTATTTTGCATTTGTATGTTTTATCAGTGAAATTTCTCTTTTAATTTTTGTACATTTTCTAATTGATGGGTTTTTTGTTGTTGTTGTTGTTTTACCGGTGTGTGGGTGTGGGTGTTGGATTTGTCTTGCAGTTATTTTTTTCTAGGTTTATAGCTTGTCTTTTCATCCTCTTAGTAGAGTCTTCAACAAAGCAAGTTTTTTAATGTGGTTTAAATTTTCATTTTTTATTATTTTATTTGTTTATTTTTAATTGAATTTATAAGGGTGACATTGGTTAATAAAATTATATAGGTTTCAAGCGTACAATTCAATGATACGTCATATGTATATTCTATTGTGTGTTCACCACTAAAGATAAATTTCCTTTTATCATCATGTATTTATCTTTTTTAATGAATTGTGTTTTGGTGTCAAGTTTAAGAACTCTACTTTGTGCTGAATCTTAAAGATTTATCCCATTGTTTTTCTAAATGTTTTAAAGCTTTAAATTTTACATTTAAGTTTATGACCCATAATTTTGAGTTAATTTTCGTATAAGGTAAAATCAAGAATTTAAATCAAGAGCTTGTTTTATTTTTGTTTCTGTTTGCCTATTCCAAAAGCCTTTTTTTTTTAAAGGATACATTTTCTTTATTAAATTGCTTTTGTATATTTGTCAAAAATCACTTGCACATATTTGTGGGGGTCTGTTTTTCGGTTCTCTATTCTGTTCCATTGATGTGTGTGCCTAAATTCTGCCAATACTATAGTCTTGATTACTGTAGCTGTATATAGGTCTTAAGTTTGCAAAGAATGTTTACTCATTTTATTATGTATTTTTAATTGTTTTAGCTATTATAGTTCTTTTGATGTTCCGAATAAATTTCAGAATAATCTTGTCTACATCAACAAAAAGTCTTGCTGGGATTTTACAGGACTTTCATTACATCTATGTACCACTTTGGGGAGAGTTGATATCTTCTCATCCATGAATATTGTGTATTTTTCCATTTAACTGGATATTAAAAATGGTCTTTCATTAGCCGTGTACAATTTTGTTATATACAATATACATTATTATTATATATTGTAGCATATTATTATAATATGTAAGGGTAACCGCTATTCTACTTTCTGCTTCTATGAGTTTGATTATATTAAGTACTTCACATAAATAGAATCATACAGTATTTTTCCTACTGTGATTGGCTTATTTCACTTAGCATAATATCCATAAGATCTATCCATGATGTAGAATATGATAGAATTTCCTTATTTTTATGGCTGAATATTATTTCCCTCCATATACGTAACACTTTCCTTACCCATTCATCTGTCCATGGACATTTAGGTTGCTTCCATGTCTTGAATATTGTAAATAAAGCTGCAGCGAACACGGGAAAACATATATTTCATTGAGATTTTGCTTTCAATTCTGTGGGGTAAATACTCAGAAGTGGGATCTCCATACTGTTTTCCATAGTGGTTGTACAATTTTACATTTCTACTCACAGTGCACAGGGCTCCAGTTTCTCCACTTCCTTGCCAACAACTATTTGATTTTATAATTGCCATTCTAACAGAATGTAGTGATATCTCATTGTGGTTTTGATTTTTAATTTCCTTGATGATTAGTGATGTTGAGCATCTTTTCATGTAACTGTTGGCTATTTGTATGTCTTCTTGTTAAACAGGATTGAAGAAAATCATTTAAAAATTTTCTGAACTAAAAAAATGAAAATTTTTCAAGATATGGGGAATACAGAATTAAATTTGATATTTTTGAGAGTTAGTGTTAGATGAAATCCAGAAAGTGGCCTATTTAATTTGTTAACATGGAACGCGCTCGTGAAATTGTAAAAAGCAATTTTAGGTGATGAATGAGAGCAAAGAAAGACAAACTAGAAGAAGAGTGATTTCAAGTTGAGAAAGTAAAGGGAGACAACTAGTTATTGGAGGTCTTTGAGAGAACGTGACCACTGGTTGACTCTTGAGCCGGATCCCAGCAATCAGAGGCTCCTCACCTGCTCCCCTTCCCTTGGAATGTACCCTCTGCCACTGTTCCCACAGCTGGAATTGTTTTCAAGGACACAATCTTAAGAGAGCTATCAATGTTTTGTTGAGACCATCTGGATGGTATACAAACTGAACCCAGTTAAGGCTCTTAGTAAGCTTTAACGATTCTGGGTGGGGGCGAGGTGGGGTAGCAGATGCAGCCACCTAAGTCAAACCTCATATGTAAGTTCTCCTGTTTACTAAACATGGTACTTACCACACTGGAGTGGTCTGCCTTCTTCTTTTGTCTCCCATTGCCTTCTGTATACAGAAGCTAGTTTAGGAACCAACCTTTACTTTAGAAATTTTGAGTTTAAGGTGAGCAGAGAAATAGAGTAATACATGGAAGATATTACATATTAGGGAGTGAGTTTTTTTGTAGGATTTAAAAATATGAGATAGTAAATAAAGACTAATTAAACAATTAAATGCAATTTGATGAGCATAATTAACTGTATGGGGGAGACAATATGTATACTTTTATGTTGGATGGAGAGCGATAACAATAAACATTCAGTTTACTTTATATTCCTTCTATAATTGGCTTCACTAATGAGACATTAATATAAAAGTATTATTTCCTTCAGTCTCTCACTTGTTTATTAATTTAGAAGAATCTTAAATATTAGAAAGACATTTAATTTTATTTGTTAGATTCACATTGGAGATAAGATGAAACAAGTCAATTTTGATCACTTCCATGCAGTTTTATGCTGTTTCTTACATTTCATTAAGAGAACTATCTACCTCACTTGCCAGATTTTGTGCTTTCAAAGACTCTCTTGAAAGAAACTGGGCATCAAATCAGTCTGTAGTAAAATAATGTGTGTGGCCTGATTAGGAGAGAACTATTCAGCCTAATAATAAGATTCTCTAAGATGCCCAGAGATTTAAAATTCATTATGTTAATCACTTCATAGGATTCTTGCTAACTTCTCTTTCAGGAAGAAGTTATTGAAAAAATGGTGTTTTTGTAGTGATTAAAAACATACAGCACATATTTTCCAGGGGGGAGTAACAACTGGCTCTCAGTCTGGAAATTATAATTACTGTTAGGAAACAAGATTATCTCCTTCCACTTTATGTATTTTTAAATGAATATGGGTTAAGTTTTGTTCAAGGAAACATGGGTTAACTATTAGACTAAATTTTCACAGGAGCAATGAAACCAAAAAATTCATTAAAAAGTTGATGGGCAGACCAGGGATGCCCAGATTCTTGAGACATAGATTTAGAAATGCACCATTGAACATGCTCCATTTCTTTAGTTAAAATAGTACTTTCCTAGTGATTTTATCAGATCCTTCCTAAACAAGAGCTCTTCTTTCTTCTGGAAAATATTGTTTTCATATGCTATGGGATTTGGTATTCTTAGAACCTGAAAGGATTCTTATGACATTGTCTCGTATCTGCTTGGTTTTCACACCATAGACTATAGGGTTCATAGTCGGAGGTAGGAGCAGATAAATATTGGCCACAATGATATGGCAAGATGGAGGGATTGTGTAACCTCCAAAGCGGTGGGAAAAGAAGGAGAAGAAAGCTGGGCTGTAGGAGAAAACAATGGCACAGATGTGGGCAGTGCAGGTGCTGAAGGCCTTCTGCCGAGCATCTGCCGAGGAGAGGCTGACCACTGCCCGAAGAATCATGGTGTAGGAGACTGTGATGCACAGGATGTCAAAGCCTCCAATGAGGAGGGCAACCATCAGACCATAGATGGCATTGGCCTTGATATTTCCACAAGATAACTTGGCTACAGACATGTGGTCACAGTAGGTATGGTGTATTATATTGCCTCTGCAATAGGGAAGGCGCTTGGTGAGAAAAGTGAAGGGAATGATGAGCAACACCCCTCTCAGGAAAGTAGCAAACCCAACCTTTGCAATGATGGGATTGGTGAGGATAGTTGAGTAACGCAGAGGGTAGCAGATGGCCACATAGCGGTCGAGGGCCATGAGCATAAGAACCCCAGATTCCATTCCTGTGAAGGTATGGATGAAGAACATCTGAACTAAGCATTCTTTAAAGCCAATTTCCTTGAGATGAAACCAGAAGATGCAGAGAGCTTTAGGGATTGTACTAGAGCACATGACAAGGTCAGTTAGGGAAAGCATGGCCAAGAAGTAGTACATGGGCCTGTGCAGAGAGTCCTCAAAATGAATGAGGTAGAGGAGTCCACAATTTCCTACCATAGCCACAACATACATGGAGCAGAATGGGAAGGAAATCCACATGTGCATGCCCTCCAGTCCTGGTATCCCATTAAGAATAAATGAGGCCGGGTTCAGTTCTGTTTTATTCAATATTAGCATGATTAGTTAGGTTTTATGTGGGTTTTTCTAGAGTAAGAAAAAGAGAAGAGAAAATATAGTTTATGGTTAGTGTCTCCCTTCATCCTCACATTTAAAAAGTTTGTAGTCCATTTTAATAATCAAACAACCATATTTTCTAGGGGCCATGGAGTAACTTTTTTGTTTATTTGTTGCTTATTTATTAATTCATCTGTTCATTCAACAAATTCATTTTGAGTAATTCAAGTTCTCATCACAGACAATGATTTTACTGCAATCTAAAAAAGAGATTCCCATCCTCATAGACATATTAAAGTGCAACTCTGTTATGACTTCTCTAAAAGAAATTCTTTTAGAATGCTTTTTTAACTGTTAATAATTATATGCATCTCTCTATTGATGTGACCTTAAAGAAGTGTTCTTTGATCACCTCATCAATGACTCAACAGATATGATTTTTTTTTATTCTTATTTTTACTCAATGGCTAATAACTATTTTTGATTACTAAGGTACTGTTCTAAGAGTTTGGAAATATTTAATTATTCTTCTATAGGGCTTGGACTCTCAAAATTCTCTAAAATTTTTGATTCAGTCTTCTCACATTTAAGACATCTCATTTTTGTCCTGTACCTCCTCTATAGACATTTATAGAAATCCTTTTAAATTTCTACCGAGAAGAAACTTTCAGTAATAAGTAGAAAGATGCTAACATTGCTTAAGATGATAATGCTATTGATGGTAACAAATCATTTTTTCATTCTGTTCTTTTACCAGTCTCACTGTTTTATCTTCAATCATTGTCCTTTTGGATTATTGGGTGTCTGTGGCAAACATAAAAACAAACAAACAAACAAACAAGCAAAAAAGTAGCATACTGTTATCTCTTATCAAAGGCATTGATATATTTTGCCTCGATTATGCTAGTGTCTCCAGTAATATTTATCATTTAGTAATATACTGACATCTCCAATTTTTATTATTTTTCTCACCTGTTATCTCTGAACTTTTGGGTTTACATTTTTATAAGTTTAACAATGAAACTTATTTTAATTGGTTCTAACAAGAGCCAATATAAATGCAATTTTATATTTTTATTTTTAGACACACATCAAATTTATTTCTCATCCAAGAGTAAAATTAATTAATTAATTAATCTCAAATTCTGTACTTACATCAAAACTTTATTTTCAAGTTAACTAAATATTAATCTCTTTAATTCTCAGAAATATTTGTTGAGAACCTACAATGTGACAATATGGGAAATCTGACAGTTTCACTCTTTAAGGGACTTAGAATTTAATGGAGGGAATAATATGCATATAAATAATCACAGTAAATGTAACTAGAATTATGTAAAAAGGTCTTAAATAAGCACTAGACTTATTGAAGTGATGTGCATTGTTAGTAGTGGGTGTTTGAAGGAGGAATTGATTGTCAAGAAGGACTATGTTGAAGAGAAGATATTTGATACTTGTTTTGAAAGAAGACAAGTTGTAAGGGAGACACAGTTGTAAAATAAACTCTAGAGAGAAGAATTAACATGTAAAATATGGAAATCGAAACAATCAAGTCTGTGAGAATTCACTGGTGTGGACGGTGCAAGTGATAAGCCATACATTTGACCAGGAGCTAGATCATAAAGAATCTTGTAATTATCAAATAATAAAGAAAATTTCTTGATAGTGGAGAATAAATAATAAAGAATTCATCAGAATTAGAGGGTTATGAGTTAACTCTATGGTGCTTAAAAACTTATTGGGCAATAAAGAAGTCAGAATCCTTTCTACCCCTCCCTCAAGAGAATACTCTCCAACCCTCCCCAACTTCCAGAAATGAAGGTAAAAGAATGAAAGAAAAAACTTTGAGATATTGTAGCCTCTGCCCAACAGGTAGCAAAATAAATATTAATGGGAGATTGAGGCTGATCAGAACAGCAGATAATCATTTAGCTAGCAGACTCTAAAGCAACAAGAAATTTATGTAAGCTTTCTACTTACTAGAATGAAAGGAAATTTTTGAACAAGTTTCTCAAACAACCCAGTTGGCTTACATTAAACACCTTCCCAATAATCCTATAGTTACCAGAAACAGGAAATGGTGTATCTAATTTTCCATAGAAACATTGTCAACTAATGTTGTAGGAATTCCACCAGTTTGGTAGAACATCTAGATTCCAGAACTGATTTTTGTAATTCACTTAATATCTTTGAGGCTTTTTTGACCTCTTGGTTTCTCTAAGATCAAGTCAGTACAAGAGCAGTATGTTAGTGAAATAATGGATTTAACCTCATCTTTCCAATTCCTAAAGATATCCA
>NW_011889285.1:625050-626259 GCF_000151845.1 Pteropus vampyrus | reverse complement strand
TTGTCAAAAGGTAACTTGATTGGAAATAGTAAGGAGACACATGTTGACACACTAATTCAAGGACCTCTCCTCATGTCATTGCAATCTCAGAGTTATACTGGATGTCATAGGAGCATCTGTGTATCTAACCTAGTCTCAGGAAAAGCTTCTAAGAGGACAGGACAAATGCTTTTAGACCTGAAGCACAGTTATGATTGTGACAGATCAAAATGGGAGGGACAGTGTCCTCTCCTGTTGCTATTTCTTACTCATACCACACTGAAAATTTCGGCTTTGTGATACAAGCTCCTTTTGATATTCTCCCAATTCCCCTCAAATGTTGCTACTTCCTAATCATTCTTCATGGAAAATCTTCAGGAAGACTAAAACATGCCTTGGATGTCATAGTAGTGACACATTCTCTAAATCATCTTAAAATAAAGTAGTTACAGCCATGATTAGAAGAAAGGAATTGATTTGTTCAAAGAATTGTTCTCTTTTATTATATTTACTTTGTGTAACTGTAAAAATTGGTTCATATATGAAATTCCTCACAATTCAATAAAATTATCGATAGTAAGAATAGTTCGTATTTATATTTACCTCCCAGGTGTCTAGCAAATCACCTAGTACATATCAGATACTCAATAAATGTTTTTTGAACAAACTAATAGATAGATCAATTAGTGAATAATAGATAGATCAATTAGTGAATAAATGAATGAATAAACGAATAACATTTATACTTGACTTTTAGAATTATTAAATTATAATCTTAAGTTATTATTTGGAATGTGTTAAAGGAACTACTACAAGAAAAAAAATACAGAATATCTTCCTCAAGATTAGCAAGAAAGATAAATAAACAACACATTCTCATAAAGTAGGAAAACAAAGAAAATAGAAGAAAAAAGTAGGAAAAAAATGGAAAGAGAAAATAGTAGGAAAAACTAGGAAAAAAGTAAAGAGAAAAAATAAGATGACAAATGCATTGATTTTAACAATAAATGTAAGTTATTTAAACTTAATTTGCACATAATTCTGGGCACTGCCACTGCGTGAAGCTCAGAGCTCTCTCAAGCAAGGCTCTTCAGGGAACCCACCACACTTTCTTCCCTCTCCCTCCTCCTGCAAGGAGCTCTAGATGCAAAAGGCAGCTTCTTTGTTTCTCCTAGTCTACCGCCCAACCTCTGGGGTTCTGACCTGTGGTAGCTCTTATGCGCAGATCCC
>NW_011889285.1:618536-623810 GCF_000151845.1 Pteropus vampyrus | reverse complement strand
TCTTCAGGGAACCCACCACACTTTCTTCCCTCTCCCTCCTCCTGCAAGGAGCTCTAGATGCAAAAGGCAGCTTCTTTGTTTCTCCTAGTCTACCGCCCAACCTCTGGGGTTCTGACCTGTGGTAGCTCTTATGCGCAGATCCCACGCTCAGACATGCTGGTGTGCAGGTTGGGTGTTTTTTGTTCAGTTTTAGATGTTCATCTTATTGTCGTTTCAAGGAGAGAGATCTGGGGACATCTCTTACTCCACCATGTTTCTGACCAGAAAATTCTCAAATTAATTTTTTAAAATTATTTATGCAGTTCAATTCAATGCAATCCTTATCAAAATACCAATGGCATTTTTCAGAGAGCTAGAGCAAATACACCTAAAATTTATATGGAATCGTAAAATACCTCAAATAGCCATGGCAATCTTGAGAAAGAAGAACGAAGTTGGAGGTATCACATTACCTGATATCGAACTATACTACAAGGCTACGGTAATCAAAACAGCATGGTACTGGCATAAAAACAGATACATGGATCAATGGAACAGAATAGAGAGCCCAGAAATAAATCCATATGTATATGCTCACTTAATATATGACAAAAGAGGCAAGAATATACAATGTGGTAAAGATGTGCTGGGAAAACTGGACAGATACAAGCAAAAAAAAGAAACTGGACCACCTGCTTATACCATATATAAGAATAGACTCAAAATGGATTAAAGACTTAAATGTAAGACCTAAAACTATAAAACTTCTAGAAGAAAACATAGGCAGTAATCTCTCTGATATTGCTAACAGTAATTTCTTTTTGGACATATCTTCTTGGGCATGGGAAACAAAAGAAAAAAATAAACAAATGGAACTACATCACACTAAAAAGTTTCTGTACACAAAGGAAACCATCAACAAAACAAAAAGACAACTGATTGAATGGGAGAAGATATTCACTTATGATACATCTGATAAGAGGTTAATATTCAAAATATATAAAGAATTCATACAATTGAACAACAACAACTAAACAAACAATCCAATTAAAAAATGGGCAGAAGATCTGAACAGATATTTCTCCAAAGAGGAAATACAAGTGGCCAATAGACATATGAAAAGATGCTCAAAGTCACTAATCATCAGAGAAATGTAAATTAAAACCACAGTGAGATATTACCTCCTATCTGTCAGAATGGCTATCATCAATAAATCAAAGAACAGCAAGTATTGGTGAGGATGTGGAGAAAAAGGAATCCTCACACACTGTTGGTGGGACTGCAAATTGGCACAGCCGCTATGGAAAACAGTCTGGAGTTTTCTCAAAAAATTAATAATAGATGTACCTTTTGACCCACCAATTGCACTTCTGGGTATTTATCCAAAGAAAACCAAAACAATAATTTGTAAAAATCTATGCACCCCTCTGTTCATGGCAGCACAATTTACAATAGCCAAGATATGGAAGCAATCTAAATGCCCATCAACAGACGAATGGATAAAGAAGTTATGGTTCATATATACAATGGAATATTACTCAGCTTAAAAAAAAATGAAATCCTACTATTTGCAATGACATGGATGGACCTAGAGGTTATTCTACTGAGTGAAATAAGTCAGACAGAGAAAAATAAATACTATATGATTTCACTTATATGAAGAATTTAAGGAACAAAAAAGAACAAACTAATCAAAAAAGACTCACAAGTATAGAGGACATTCTGTTTATGGCCATAAGGATGGGGATTAGGGAACTAAGAGAATGAGGTGAAAGGTTAAAGAAGTATAAATTAATAGTTAATAGATGGTCACCAGGATGGGGACCACAGCATAGGGAATGCAGTTAGCATTAATATAATGGCTAGGTGGAGAGCCAGAAGAGAGAAAGATCAATTGGAGGGATCATTTTATAAACTATATAAATATCTAACCAATGTACTATGTACTAGAAACTAATAATAAAATAAAATTTTAAGAAAGGGTATATCAAAATAAAAACTACTCATAAAGGTTTAAAACTGTATACATACACACAAATGTTTTACATAAACAAGATACCAGTTAATTGGGGAAGATATATTAATATCAGAAAAAGATAATTCAAAAGATAATCACTTGGGTCAAGATCACTTTGGAGAATTAAAATGCTTAGTGGTGTGCAATTTAAGCTAACTACATCAAATTGTTTTATTTTCAGGTTTGATAAGGCTTCCCTACAGCCCAAATCATGAAAATCAATTAAATTCACTTTCTCACTTTATTAATAGGCAGTTTTAAAATGAGGACTTCTCAAATTTACACATAAATCATATTGCAGCATATTAAATTGACTTTTAATTTTTTAATTAAGATAAGTGATTTAGTCATTTAAAACTTTAACTTTGGAATTTCAACAAGTATATTAATTTCCATTTTGTATAAAAATATAAAATGTGATCTTCACAATAGTTTTCCTTAAAGACCAAAATTTCCAACAAGCTTCTGACCTTAGACTTGGCAAATTCATAATATATATTTATAGTCAACATTATATTTTACAGTTTTGTTACACATATATCATTCAAATAAATATAAATTTAAAATGATATATATGTATATATAAGTAATATACATATAAATATATTATTACAGTTATAATAAAAAGATTTATAATTTTTTTCAATAATTTCTAATAATTTAATGTAAACTAGTCAATAGAATCACTGTTATTTTCTCCCTCTATCTCATTTTAATACATCGAATATTCTTTCTTAACTGTCATGTTCAATATCTGCTTTGGTCTATAGATTGTATTATAAATAACAGGCCCCATGTAATATTGCAGTTTTAAAGAGTGTCATAACAAGAATTTATATTAGTTCAGTGTTGTACTGATTTCTGCACATAAAGAGCAACTACCTGGGTTGGAAAAGAAAATACTATGTTATCCAAAATGTTTTCTTAGCTCTTGCATTTAACTATATATCCATGTATAAGAAGGTAAAGAAATTAAGTAAACATAAGTACTACTAAATTGAAAATATTTATCTGGGACTATATATGCACTTTCTGAAAGATATATTCTTTTTTTAAAAAAAATACTAAAATAACATTCTATTTATACTCCCCAATTTCCTCTTTACAGGGATAGCATTAGTCACTAAAACTGGCTTTATGCTTACACAATAATTTAGGTCCCATTTTCAATATATTTGCAAAGTTCTCCAAGACCTAAGTTAAAGGTACAAATATTAACTACAAATTTAAGCATTTTTCTTTTTCAAAACAAATTTAAAATAATTTTGATACATCAGAATTTAATTTCTTCTTTAAGGAATGTAACTTATACTATGCTGGCATGTAGACAGGGTTACTGAAATAGTAATATTAAGATATGACTATCATCACTTATAAATAAAATACAACTTGATATCATCTGCTGTCTACCCTCATTCTTATACCCTATAGGTAAAACTTTTTTTTTTTTTTATTAAACTGTCTTTGATCCTTTAGAACCATGTTCTTTTTTTCAGGTGAGAGTTGTTCGCTTCATGTAGGTTTTGCCACTCTAAATCAATAATACAAAGGCATAGCTCAGTCTCCCTAGGAAATAAGCAAAGAAAAGTAGACTATGATTTTGAGAAATAAGGGAAAGGGTCACAGGAGTAATCTGACCATTGGTCTAATGACCAAAAATTATTTTATAACTATTATTCCATTTCTTCTTATCATGAGAGTGATTCACCCATGACTTCTGCCGTGACTGAAATAAGGATTCCTGTTTGGATAGAGATGTAACATAAATAATCATAAGATGATGTTATGCTGCATTTACTCGTTGTATTTGGGAAAACACATTTTCTGAGAACAGCCAATCTCCCATTACATGCCTGCCTTCAAATCGTGTGGATGAAATCAAAGATTTATTTCTGGAAAAATAGTAAGCAATCAATATATATCCAAAACCCCTCTCTATTTAATCTGATTGCCAATAAACAAACAAACAAACAAGCAAATCATGCCATTAACTTCTCTTCTATATGCCTTAAATACCTTAGTTTCTAGATAGCAAAACAGTGAGCTGAATACAAACTGGTTCAGGGTCTTAGTAAAAAAAAAATCACAAATCTAGAATAAATGCACATGTGAAGCTGCCAATCTCTAACTTCCTTATTTTTCTGTACTATTGAACTGAGCTTTTAAAGGAAAAGGTGTGTTATGTGTCCCAAGGGTATATTTGGGTATCAAAGACAGAGGTGTTGGTGTGAGGATCAAGCTAATCTCTAAGGGAAGAAGAAAAAGAGCAAGAACTTTCCATTTTTAGTGTCCAAATAATGTTACGTAAATAAGTAAATATTGTGTGTGTGTGTGTGTGTGTGTGTTAGCATGTGTATGTGGGAAGATAGAGAATAAAATGAACACGTTTATTTTTAATAAAACTTGGATTTAATATTTATTACAAGTTTTCTTTTTTCTCACTGCCCTGTGGAAAAATAGATCAAAAGCACTTAAGTAGGAATTTCTTTCATTTATAAACTCATTTAATAGTGTCTTATAGCTTTCGTTATATAGGTCTTTCATAAGTTTCGTTAGATTTATTCCTAGGTATTTTATTCTTTTTGTTGCAATTGCAAAAGAAATTATTTTTTCCACTTCTTTTTCTGACACTTCATTATTAAGAATATAGGAACACTGGATTTTTGAACGTTGATTTTATATCATGGAACTTTACTGTACTTGCTTATTGTTTCTAGTAGTGTTCTTGTGGAGTCTTTAGGGTTTTCTATATAGAGATTCATGTCATCTGCAAATAGTAACAGCTTGACTTCTTTGTTTCCTATTTGGATGCCTTTTATATCTTTCTCTTGCTTAATTGCACTTGCTAGGACCTCCAATGTTATACTGAATAACAGTGGAGATAGTGAACAGCCTTGCCTTGTTCCTGGTCTTAGAGGGAAGGTTTTTTGATTTTCACCATTAAGTATAATGTTGGCTGAGGGTTTGTCATAGATGGCCTTTATTATATGAAGATACTTTCCTTCTATACCGATTTTGTTAAGTGTTTTGATCATAAATGGATGCTGTATCTTGTCGAAGGCTGTTTCTGCATATATTGATATGATCATATGATTCTTATTTTTTAATTTGTTTATGTGGTATATCATAGTAATCAATTTGCATATGTTGAACCAACTCAGTGCCTCTGGGATGAAGCCCACTTGATCGTGGTATATAATCTTTTTAGTATGTTGCTGTATTTGGTTCGCTAGTATCTTATTTAGAATTTTTGCATCTGTGTTCATGAGAGATACTGG
>NW_011889285.1:616648-617881 GCF_000151845.1 Pteropus vampyrus | reverse complement strand
ATTTTTCTAAGGACTGGTCCATTTCTTCAAGGTTATTAAGTTTGGTGTTCTATACTTTTTCATAGTATTCTTATATGATCCTTTGTATTTCTGCTCTGTAGTCATAATTTCCCCTCTTTCGTCACTGATTTTGTTTATTTGTGTCTTTTCTCTTTTTTCTTTAGTGAATCTAGCCAGAGATTTGTCAATTTTATTAACCTTCTCGAAGAACCAGCTCTTTGTTGCGTTTATTGTTTTCTATTGTTGTTTTGTTTTGTTTTCAATTTCATTTATTTCTGCTCTAAGTCTGATTATTTCTTTCCTTTGCTGACTTTAAGCTCCTTTTGTTCTTCTTTTTCTAGTTTTTTAAGCTGAAGCATTAGGTTATTTGGGCTCGTTCTTATTTTTGGAGAGAGGACTGTGATGATATAAAGTTTCCTCTTATGACCGCTTTTGCCGTGTCCCAAAAGTTTTGATATGTTGTACTATCATTATCATTCATTTCTATGTATCTTTTGATCTCTTTTTATTTCTTCTCTGACCCAATCATTCTTCCGTAGCATGTTGTTTAATCTCCATGTATTTGTAGCTCTTCCTAATTCTTTTTTGCAATTGATCTCTAGTTTCAAAACATTATGATCAGAGAATATAGTTGGTATGATTTCAACCCTCTTCAATTTGTTGAGGCTATCTCTGTGTCCCAGTATGTGGCTCATCCCTGAGAATGTATAAGCAGCTGTTTTGGGATGAAGGCTCTGTGTGTGTCAAATATGTCCAGTTGGTCTAATGTGTCATTTAAGGATGTTATTTTCTTATTGATTTTCTGTTTGGATGATCTGTCCATATCCAACAGTGGGATATTTAGGTCCCCGACTACGATAGTGTTTTGGTCTGTTTCTCCATTTAGTTCTGTTAGAAATTATTTTCCATATTTCGGGACTCCCTGATTGGGAGCATAGATGTTAATTAGTGTTATGTCTTCTTGGTGCATGATTCCCTTTCTCATTATGAAGTGTCTGTCAGTCTCTTTCTTTACCTTTTTTATTTTGAAGTCTACTTCATCTGATATTAGTACCACTACTCCCGCTTTTCTCTGAATGCCATTTGCTTGATATATCATTTTCCCCCCTTTCACTTTGAGTCTATATTTGTCTTTGGAGCTGCTATGTGTCTCCTGGAGACAGCATATGGTTGGTTTTGTTTTTCGATCTATTCTGCAACTCTGTGCCTTTTTATTGGTGAGTTCAGTCCATT
>NW_011889285.1:615158-616598 GCF_000151845.1 Pteropus vampyrus | reverse complement strand
TCTCCTGGAGACAGCATATGGTTGGTTTTGTTTTTCGATCTATTCTGCAACTCTGTGCCTTTTTATTGGTGAGTTCAGTCCATTAACATTTAGGGGGATTTTTGAAATATGAGGTCTTCTTATAGCCATTTTATCTTTTGCTTTCTGGTAGCTCAGTGTTTCCATTGCTTCCTTATCCTTGTGTTTCTGTTTTCTTAATTTTGGTTGGCTTTTGTGGGTTTTGCCTTTGGTCCTTCTTTTTTTATGTTATGTACTTTGGTTCTGAATCATTGGTGTGTGGTTACCATTACAAATATGCAAAGGATTGTTATATATATAGACAGCCACCCATTTTCTTCTGTACGTGTCTTATCTCCTATACCCTTTGTAAATTTGGATCTTTGTATCCTCCCCTTTTCAGTCATTGTTATCTCAATTTGTTTCTATGTATGCTGAACATTCATTACTATCTTGCTATAGCAATTCTCTTATTATTGAAGCTTATAATTCCCTGTTTTTAGTAAAGGTTGCACTCCTCTGCTTCTATTTGCCTGATAGTCACTTTACTCCTAATTATATATTTTTTGTTTTTGTTGTTATTTTGTTTTAGGTAAGCTGAGCCCTTTCAGAATTTCCTGTAGTGCAGGCCTCATAGTGGAGAATTTCCTCAATTTTTGTATGCTTGAAAAGGTCTTCATTTCTCCTTCATATCTAAAGGAGAGGTTAGCTGGATACATTATTCTAGGCTGGTAGTTCCTTTAACTTAATAGTTTTATTATTTGATTCCATTCCTTTCTGGCTTGTAAGGTCTGCACTGAGAAATCCAAGGATAATCTAATGTGTTTTCCTTCATAAGTTACCTTCTTCTCCCTGGCTGCCCTGAGAATTCTATCTTTGTCATTGATTTTTGATAACTTTAATACAATGTGTCTTGATGAAGGTATTTTTTGGTTGAGATAATTGGGTGTTTTGTTGACTCCTTGAATTCCAAGTTCCAGCTCATTCCTTAGATTTGGGAAATTCTCGTCCACTATTTGTCTGAAAATGCTTTTAGTCCCTGCTCCTTTCCTCTCTTTAGGTAATGCCCATTATTCTTATGTTTCCTCTCCTGATGATATCAGCTAGCTCATGTACTTCTCTTTCATTATTTTTCATTCTTCGGTTTCTCTCTTCTTCTTTCTGATTTATTTCTAGATTTCTGTCTTCGATATCACTGATCCTTTCCTCCATTTTGTTGACTCTATTTCCCAAGCTTGCTATTTCATTTTGCAACTCTTGCAGTGTGTTTTTTTTTATTTTAGGAAGATCTATTCTGTTCCTTTTAAGAGTTTCAATCTCCTTGCTCTGCTTCATCTAGCTGTTTTTGCAATTTCTGAAATTGTTGATATGACTCATTTCGGAACTCACTGAGCTTTTTCAGAAGTACCATCCTGAAGTCTCTGTCACTTAAGTTGCATATTT
>NW_011889285.1:604574-615108 GCF_000151845.1 Pteropus vampyrus | reverse complement strand
CAATTTCTGAAATTGTTGATATGACTCATTTCGGAACTCACTGAGCTTTTTCAGAAGTACCATCCTGAAGTCTCTGTCACTTAAGTTGCATATTTCTATGTCTGTAAGCTCATTTTCTGGAGATTTTTCTCTTTTTTTTGAGATGCCTTGTCACCTTGGTTGTTCATGATGTTTAATGGACTATTTCTTCGCCTGGGCATTAATGGAAGTATATTCTGCCGTTTTTCCAGAAAGATTTATTATATAAGTTCTCCCTTTAGTCTGCTGCAAAGAGACGCTTTTCTTTTGGTTCCCAGTAGGTGGCATGTAAGCCTTTTGGATCCCTGAGGAGATTTTATAGAGCCTAAAGTCTTTTATTTTCTTGTAGATTTTAATCATACTTGCTACTCCCAGTGTTAGCAACGGTTTTGGTAGTATTTGCTCAGATTCACCTGGGTTTCCGCGGTAATGGGTTTTGGAGGGTATGGGGGAGGGGCCCTCTGGGTTGGGGGTTGGGAGATGTGGGTCAGCTTCAGTTTTTTAACCGGGGCCAGTAGAAATCAACTGTTGTTTCTCTGTGGTTCCGTCCCACTTGTCTGCTTTCTTCCCTGATGACTTAGACCTGCTGTCGGCTGTGTAGAAAAGTTCCAGCACTTCCAGGCTGGGCTGTTCAGGGAAGTCGCTGCACCTTCTTCCCTCCTCCTCATCCTGCGGGAGCTCCAGAGGCTGAGAGAGGTAGCTTCAGTCTAACCAGCTTTTGCTCAGATTCCCCCGAGGCTCGAGGCTCGTAGTGTATGGGGGGAGGGGCTCTCTGGGTTGGTGGTTGGGAACTGCAGTTCAGCCTCAGTTTTGCATCCAGGCCTTGTAAAATCAACCGTTGTTTCTCTGCTGTCCAGTCTCGCTTTTCTGCTTTCTGCTCTGATGACTGAGCCTTGTTGCTGGCTGCATAGGAACGTCCCAGCACTTCCAGGCAGGGCTGATCAGGGAAGTTGCTGCACCTTCACACACCCCCCCCCCCACCGCCTCCTCCTGCAAGGAGCTCTGACTGCAAGAGGCAGCTTCTTTGTTTGTCCCAGTCCACCGCCCAACACCCGGAGTTCTCAACAGTGGTAGCTCTTAGCAGATCCCATGCTCAGACATGCTGGTGTGCAGATTGGGTGTTTTTCTTTCAATTTTAGATGTTCATCTTATTGTTGCCTCAAGGGGAGAGATCTGAGGACGTCTCTCACTCCATCATGTTTTCCCAGAATCCTAGAAAAATTGGTATTTTAAAGGTGACTAAAAAGCATTCATTGTTCTATAGCTTAGAGGGAACTTCTGGTATATATTTATCTTAATTAAAAAATAACTATATGTAAATGTATTGATTGGATTTATCATATACATTTTAACAAAAAATGATCATAATGTATTACAACATTAACTGGTATTTTCATTTAACATTATGTAATTAATTCATTCCAAAACAAGATTACTATGATTTTTAAAAGTCCATTGCAGATGTATTTAATTAATTTAAACATATCCTATTCTTATACTTACATATTACTTTAAAAGAAACACTATAATAAATGAATATGTATGTGAAACATAACATTTGTGATCAGATTATTTCCTCAAAATAAATTCTTATTATTTTTGTATTAGGGCTCCCCTCTTTCATTCCAATAGTTATGTGACAATTTGATGAGACTGTTATCTTATTTTCATTTAACCATGTTGTTGTTTACTTATTAAAAATGCTATTTTTAAAGTTTATAATACCAGTTTTAATGCATTTTGGTAAGAGTTGCTTGTATTATTTTTTTTTCTACAGGGCTTGTTGATGGTATGGTGTGATCTCATTAACAAGAATATAATGTTTTGGTTAATATTTTACATGTGCTTGCTTGAGAAAGATGAATGTTGTCTATTATTGCGGTGTAGGTTCAGTATATATTTACAGGAACTATCTTATTTTTTACGCTTATTTATTTTGTATACTCTTAATTAGTCTTGGACAAAAAGTAGTGTATTCAGGTCTCCCACTATTAGTTTTTATTTCTCCTTGTATGTATGCTAAGCTAGAAGATAGAATGCAATTATAATAAATAATCCAAAAGAAGGCAATAAGAAGGAAAAGGCAACAAAGAACATATGTGAGAAATAGAAAACAAATAATAGATGATATACTAAAATCTAACCATATTAATAGTTATATTAAATATTAATAAACAAATGACACGTGTTGGCAAGATGTGGAGAAAAGGGAACCCTTGTGCCCTGTTGGTGGGATTGTAAATTGGTGAAGTCACTATGGAAAACAGCATGGATATCCTCAAAAAATTAAAAACAGAACTACCTTATGATCCATTAGTTCCACTTCTGGATATTTGCCCAAAGAAAATGAAAACACTAATTTGAAAAGATATATGCACCCCTATGTTCATTGCAACATTATTTACCAAAATATTATTATAGCCAAGATATGGAAGCTATCTTGGTGTCCATTGATAGACGAATGGATAAAGAAGAGATGGTATATGTGTGTGTGTGTGTCTGTGTATAATGGAATATTACTCAAACATAAAAAAGAATAAAATCTTGCCATTAGTGAAAACACGGATGGACCTACAAGGTATTATGCTAAGTGAAATAAGTTAGACAGAGAAAGACAAATACCATATGATTTTACTTACATGTGAAATCTGAAACAAAAGAAAACAAAACAAAACAAATGACCAAACAAAACAAAATAAAAACAGACTAACAGAAACAGAGAACAAACTGATGATTGCCAGAGAAGAGAAAAGTTGGGGGTAGGGGAGGGTCCTGGAAAAGGAAAAAAGGAATTA
The DNA here is from genome assembly GCF_000151845.1 of Pteropus vampyrus. Lineage (NCBI taxonomy): Eukaryota > Metazoa > Chordata > Mammalia > Chiroptera > Pteropodidae > Pteropus > Pteropus vampyrus. Next base: position 612,295 of record NW_011889285.1, on the reverse strand, counting down.
AAAAAAACACACACTAATGAATTACTGAGCATGACATAGGAAAGATGTCAGTACTGACAGAGAGTTTGTGAAAACCATTCTAATAAGTCTAATTCTGTTAGACTATAATGTGTAAATTATCTCTGGTGAAATATGTTATTTCTGTTTCACTAAACTTCTTCCGTATCTTGGTCATTGTTCTTTAATAAAATTACCATCTTCTTGTATCTTTATGGAAAATATCAAACCTATATTTTATTAAAATATCTAAATGTCCTGAAATATATTATTATTACAGAAGTAATTTTATGAGTCCTTAGAAGATTGGATTTTCTCTTTGTCAGCCTTTAAATTCAAGTTTGTGTAGAAAGCCATACTAATAAGGAAGATCCTTTATGATATTTCCATCATACCTGAGAACTGATAGAATTTACTTTTTATATTTAACTGGAAAGTGGGTGACCATATACACATGTAATAGACTTACTGGCATCTGTAAGCCTGTACCTCCAATTAACTCATTTTTTAAGTGATTATCCATAAAATATTCCAGCTAGTTAATGAAACACTCTGATCATGGGCTCAGTGAAAACCAGCCCAGATCATAATAAAATACATGACACTAATAACCCAAGCCTTATTTCTGCTATCCATTGGTTTAAGATTGTGAAAAAGAAAAAAAAAATCAAGGTGAAATGTTTCACTGCAATAAAAATCCTGCATCTGCTTCCTGCCCTACAGACTTCTTTATTTCTGATCATCTAGAGATCTCCTAATCCATTCAAGCTGCCTATAATCTTGTGTGGCTGTAGTCACAGTAATGGAGGTGATGGTGCAGTAGAGGTGGCAGTGGTTTAGGTAAAGCTGGTGAGTCAGTAAGGGCCTCGGCAAGAATCAAAAGGTGAAAATGGGAGCCTGAAGGGAATTTAATCAAATCGCTATTAACTGAGCTGCAGGTGAGGTTAAGAAAATAAAAATAGATATTGAAAAAAGTAATGGATATTGGATACCCAGAGACCAATATCATAAAGACTTTGTCAACCCCTTGAACTGAAGGAGAAAGGGAAGAAAAAGTGTTCCTGGGTAAATTGTTAAGAGCTGTAGCTGTAGCAGATGGGATGCCTGGCAAGCAGTGACGGGACACATCTAATCAGACTCTTTATGTCAAAACAGGCTGGGAGTAGAAGAATAAATAACCCAAACTCTCTTCCTACACTTTAATTTCCTGTCAGTGCCTCCCATTGTCTCAATCCAACCAAATGCTAGAAGGCAAAGGAGTCTGGATTATACAGTATATAAGTTTCAAACCACCAGGGTCCAGAAAAATGCAGAATGGGCACAGAATATGGAGAGGCACATAGAGCAGGAGCTAGATTCTCGATTCTCTCTCTCCTTTCTCTGTCTCTCTCTCTTCTATCCATCCATCCATCCATCCATCCATCCATTCATCCATCCATCCATCCATCCATCATTTATCACCTATATTATCTATCTATCATCTATCATGATCTCTTTTGAATTTCGTTTGTCAAAGTCTGGTCATCTCACTATATTCTACCCAAAGCCCCATCATAGTCTGGTTTGGTTTCGCTCATCTGAAATATGTTCTGTTCCTGCCTCTGCATTCATTTTACTGGCATGACATTTGTTCAGGTAGACTGAACAAATTTACAGCAGCTATCAAGGAGGAAGTATGATCTTTATCATGTCCCAGTCGCTTACTTCTTTGGTTGCCTATGGGTATGTGTATATGTTTATTATTATATTTATTTTTATTTTAGAAAATAGATATGTCATTAACTTTAGTCTTTCATCCCATTTGATTGGTTTGGTAGAAAGTCCTCCCATATTCTCACATATATTTAGCTTTTGTTAATATTCAGGAGCCATTATGAAACATTTTTTACTTTCAGGTGATTTTGTGATTGTATATACAAAAATGTGAAAAAAATACTTCAAAAAATGCACTTTCCCCCATCATCTTTGAAATTCTATATACTTAGGAAAAGCTGAAGTTCATGTATATCATGGAGAAGGTCTTTAGTGCCTGAACTTCTTTTGTAGGCGTAAATGAAACACCTTTTGGAAGCCTGCCCTGAGTTCTTTCGTCCTAAGTGCGTAAACCATAGGGTTGAGGGAAGGAGGGATGATGTTGTGCAGCACATTGAGTAGAACTGGAATCAAAGTTGCCTTAGTCTCTGCCAGGTGAGTTACTGAAATCACCACGATGACTGTGTAGAAGAAGAAGATAAGGATGAGATGGGAGCCACAAGTGCTCAGAGCCTTGGATGCAGCTTCCGCAGAGTTCAGTCTAAGTACGGAACGCAGAATCAAAGTATATGACAATATTATAAGGCTTAGATCACTCCCCATCCCAACCCATGCCAAAACCAGTTGGCAAATGCTGTTTGACCTCTTGTCATCACAAGCCAGGCTTGTGACTCCAAGGTTAGAACACAGGCAATGCTCGATCTCATTCTTGGAGCAATAATTACGCTGGGCTGCAAGCACAGGCACTGGAATGACAAATAAGGCATTTCTAAGCACCATGAACAGGGCAGCTTTTAAGATTAAGGCATTGGTAACAATTGATGGGTAGCGAAGAGGGTGACAAATAGCTACATATCTATCGAAAGCCATGCAGAGGAAAATACCAGACTCCATGCCAACAAAGCAGTGAATGGCATATATCTGAGCAAAACACTCAGGGAGGCTAATGACCTTGGCATCAAACCAGAAAATAGCTAGGATCTTGGGCATGATAGTGGTGGCCAGGCCCATGTCCACCACAGAGAGAATGCCTAAGAAATAGTACATGGGCTGTTGCAGAGCAGGGTCCTGGCAGATGGTGATAAGGATGAGGATATTAGCACCAATTGCTGAGAGGTAGAGCAGTGCCATTGGTAAAGAGAGCCAGTGCTGCCAGCTGTGAATGCCTGGAAATCCCAAAAGAACGAACTCAGAGACCTGGAATTTGGAGCTATTGGAGCCTTTCAAAGATGCAGACATATTTTCCTAAGAGGAAAAAAAAATGTTTTTCAAAGTTGCTTTCTCTGAGCATGATCATCATTAACATTATTTTTAAACTGTCTCCATACAGCGTAGTTTGGTGTTGTAACATGAATGCTATAGTCCATCTCTTACAGCAATTTAAGATAAATTGCAATTAAATTCTAGAGCTTTAGCAGTAGTATAAGGTAGACTTAAAGGTAACAATTATCAATGTTAACTATTAAGGGAAAATTCGGCATGAATCTCAAACTTCTATTTGTATTGACCTCAGTTATATCAGGTTGGGATCACCACATAGACATGATTCTAGTTGGGTAATTTTTTAACCTTCCTTTGTCTCTTCTGAATATTTGTGGAATCAGGTTGATGTGTTTGTTTTCTTCATATTTTTCTCAATCTTCCTTGATTCAGATTTTTGTTAATTGACAATAAGTAGATTTTTAAGAATGCAGAATTGTAGGAGATTAAACTTTGTAGCTACATTATTCCAGTTGTTACATATATCTGTTAAAGTTTTACATAGCCTTCCAAAATTTTCATATCATGGACTCTTAAAGATTTGTAGACTTAAAACATGTTCCTGATTAGGGAAGGAAAGCTTTTCTTCGACATTCTACTTTGCGTGGTCTTCTGAGAAGGTCACAAAAGAATAGCTTGAAAAGTTAAGTGAGCATGTGACTGAATTTGTTGATTTAAGTAGTCATGGAATGAAGACAAATCTTATCAAATTATTTCTTTTTCTAGTTGAGTCTTAGAGAACCTATAAAGACATATAAATACAGGATTTAGATAGAAGTAATAAGAAGCTTTTGATTTTACTTAGTAAACAAGAACCACTTGTCCATCACATTGAAGAAACTGCCATTATATATTCAGAATCATGTTCAATATAGACTCATTATCTTTCCTCGGACTATTGTTTTTCATGTACTTTTTATTTTGTACAGGGGCCCAATCAGCCAAGTCTGAAACTAACCAACCAGGCTTCTCTTTCCATTGCTTCCTTATTGTGTTCATGTCTTTCTTTTACTTCATTCATACGCCCTCCTTTTCGTCAGTACCATTGTTTCTGTAATCTTGCCTGGTCACACTTGTCTCTAATTTCCCCATGCTTCTTTCTTTTTGTCAGCATTCTGATCTTTCTAAAATAAAACATTCCCTCACACTTGTGTTCAAATAAAGTTCAAATTCCTTTATCATGCTTAAGAAACTCTCAGACATGAATAAATTCATTGAGTATCATCCCTTGGTTTTTATTTGTTTGTTTGTTTTATTATGGTGACATTGGTTAATGAAATCCAGTTAGTTTCAAGTGTACAGTTCCACAATAATCCTTTGATTTTAACTACCTTGTATTCTACATTTCAGATACACATAATATTTGCCGTTTACTAATTTTTCAAGGTATTTCATTGTTAATAGTTTTGCCATGGTAGAAGCTACTGTAGGTTCATATGCAAGAAAAAAGAGTGACTAGAAAATTATGTACCAAAGTTTTTAAATATGTTTAAAGTAAAATTATTAACTATTTAATTATATTAGCTATGGATTTATTTCTGATATAATAACTTTTAATACAGAAAAAAGCTTAAAGAAATTAAAATCTTCTTGTGGTAGTATCAACAAGAGAAGATTCATATTAGCAGCTAGATGCATTTTTTTTTTAGATATTTCTCGCTGCTTCTATGTTTGGACAAACATATACTACCCAATTATGGGTGAATCATCCTTCTTTAATGGGAAAGTAATTTGAGGAATGCTAAAATCATCTAAATGTATTCATAACAAATTTATGAGTAACAGACACAATCAGATTATGAGATGAAGCTAATTTGACTTTGGACTTTTAGATGACAGTTCTGAAGAATTTCAGCATAATAGCTCCATCTTGAGAGTTTGAAAGTATGTAATCCATTTGACTGTGCAAGGCCTGGTATTTTTGGCAAATAATTATTTATTATTATACATCTTCATATCAAATACACCATCTCGTATCTTTGACATTCTTTCCCATTTTCTTTTAAATGTTTTTCTCTCATTGACGTCTGTGTGATACAGTTAAGGAGCAGGTTTGAGTTAATAGAAATAAATAATTGTTTTTAAATCATTATTTATTTTAGCAATTAGAGGTTAGCAGGACATGAAGTGTGATTCTCCTATGTAAAGCAGCTAATATATTAATCCTAAAGATAATCTGGCCCTTGTTTTGTAGATTAAGTGACTTCTAGAGCATCATACTACTATGGTATTTTTTAATTCTGGCCTAACCTACTTGAAAATGTTCTCCAAGCCTCTATATCTTGCTAGGGCAGAGAGAAAAGTCAATTTCTTATGCAGGATGTTGTTGAAACAACATAAAAAAAGGTGAAGGATATACCATCTGATGCTCTGAGATTTCGCCAGCATGACCATACCAAGTTTTTAGTACTTACTGTGACAATGAGCAGAAACACAATCTGAGGTCCTGGCAATTCAGGGGTTTCCTACAGGGCAAAGACACAACTTTCTGAAATAAGAGCTCTCACGTGAGATCAGCCTGTGTTCTCGGCTGGCACACAAACTGGAAATTATTAACTTCTGGAATTTATGGGAAGTAATAAGCAGCTCCGTGATCTAAGGATAATAGGCCTCCTTTGGAGACAGGACGAGAGAGCCCATAGAGAAAGGTGAATTCCTAGGATGTTAAATCCCAGGAAGGTTGAAAGAAGATGAACTCAGAGGTATGGTTACTATTAATGTCACCTGGGGACTTAAATAAACAGAAAAATGCCCTCATTTATGAAACCAATATAGGCCTAGAAAGGGTGGGAGATTTTATTAGAATATTTGAATTGTTCTTTAGCACAATGTTTCAGAGGATTCTAAATTCTGTAGTTAAGAGGTTGTGCTTTATTAAAATATATTCTAAAAGGACAAAGTACTCATTCATCCCAAAATATATATTGAGTTCCTGCTGTGTTTATAAAACATGGCATAAAAAAAATCAAGGAAACTGTCATGGTCTCTGCCCTCGTGGAAATTATTGTTTAGTTGAGGATAAAATACTAAGTAAGTTATCAAGCAATCATGTATTTATAAACTGGGATAATTGTTTTAAAAAAAATGTACCCAGAGATATGAGAGCATATAACAAGAAGAATTCATTTAATCTTGTTGTCCGAGGAGAGTTTTCCAAAGAAACACTGTTCGTATTTGAGGCCAAATGCAAGCAGCAGCTAACTATGGCATGTGTTTGGTGATTGGGAAGGGAGGAAGAGGAAGGATTCCAGAAAATTTAAGATGCTGGAGTGAGAGGGATCATGTTATATTCAAGGTAATAAGAGATGATAAATGTGGCTGGAGCCCTAAGATGTAGTGGAAAATGAGGTATGGTGCGAAATAGAGCTGTTGGACTCTCAGAGACTGGAGACTTTTAAGCATATTTATGCGAAAATAATAAGAAACCACTGAAAGTTTTTCAGAATTAGGACAAAGCAAAAATGTGGACACCAGATTAAATGTCACGAGAGTAAATATAAGTGAATTATATAGGCAATTGTAATCCAAGAAGGAGATGACTGTACCTTGAACTAAAATAAAGTGAAGATGAAGAAAACTGGATAAAATTAGAATATATGTCAGCAGTAAAATTGATAATTTTTTTGACCAAAGAACAACTCTAAATTCCTGCTGTATGCAGTGGGCTGGAATGTGATGGTATTCACGTTCCTCCTTAAGAATGTAAATGATATCAGGTTACAGGGGAAGAGAATGAATTCAGATAAAATTATGACAAACATGAGGGGCCTTTATATAATTATATAGTACTTATATAAAGATTATTTAGTCCACATATGGAAAAGTAGTCCCAGAGAGCAAAGTAGCAATTTGAGAAAGAAAATTGGAATCATCAGTGTATTAGTTGACAATTATGGAAATAAAAACTATTTTCTCCTGGGTTATCCAATTTGCTGGTAGGCATGGTTTATAGTAGTCACTTCTGATCCTATGTATTTATCAGTTGTAATGTCTCCTCTTTTATTCTTTTTTTATTAAAGATTTTAATTAATTAATTAATTAATTTGTTTGTTTATTTACTTGCTTACTTACTTATTTAAATTAATTTATTTTTTAGGATGACATTAGTTAACGAAATCCAATAAGTTTGAGCTATACAATTTAACAGTAAGGCATATATATATTTAACCTGTGTGCTCACCTCCCATAGTTAGATTTCTTTCTGTCACCACATATTTGACCCCCTTTTCCCTGTTTACTTCTTCCCTCCTCCCCCATCCCCTACCCTCTGGTCACCACTAGTCTATAGTCCACATCCATGAGTCTCTGATTGTTGTTTTGTTCCTTTGTTGCTTTTAGGTTTATATCCACATGTAAGTGATATCATGTGATTTTCAACTTTTTCAGTCTGGCTTATTTCGTTAGCATGATTATCTCGAGGTCCATCCAGGTTGTCACAAATGACAGTATTTCATCTCTTCTTATGGCTAAGTATTATTCCATTGTGTATATGTACCATGGCTTCTTTATCCAATCATCTATCGTAGAACACTTTGGTTGCTTCCATATCCTAGTGTGCAAATATCTTTTCAGATATAAATTTTCAAGTCTTTAGGGTAAATGCCCAGTAGAAGGATTGCTGGATCATATGGTAGATCAATTCTTAGTTTTTTGAAGAATCTCCATACTGTTTTCCATAGTGGCTGTACCAATTTGCAGTCCCACCAGCAGTG
>NW_011889285.1:601640-603834 GCF_000151845.1 Pteropus vampyrus | reverse complement strand
TGTTTTGATTATTGTCACTTTGTAGTATAATTTGAAGTTGGGCAGAGTGATGCCTCCAGCCTCATTCTTTTTTCTCAGGATGGCTTTGGCAACTCAGGGTCCTTTGTGCTTCCATACAAATCTGATGATTTTTTGTTTTATTTCTTGAAACAATGCCAATGAGATTTTGATGGGAAATGCATTAAATCTATGTAATGCTTTAGGCAATATAATCATTTTAACTATGTTGGTTCTTCCAATCCAAGAACACAGAATATCTTTTCATTTCTTTGTATCTTCTTCAATTTCTTTTAATAGGGTCTTGTAGTTTTCATTATATAGGTCCTTCACATGTTTCATTAGATTTATTCCTAGGTATTTTATTCTTTTTGTTGCAATTGCAAAAGGAATTATTTTTTTCCCCTTCTTTTTCTGACACTTTGTTATTAGAGTATAGGAACACTGTAGATTTTTGAACATTGATTTTGTACCCAGAAAATTTACTGCATTAACTTATTGTATTTAGTAGTGTTCTTGTGGAGTCTTTAGGGTTTTCTATATAGAGAATCATGTCATCCACAAATAGTGACAATTTGACTTTTTTGTTTCCTATTCGGATGCCTTTTATATCTTTCTCTTGTTTGCTTGCACTTGCGAGGACTTCCAATGTTATACTGAATAACAGTGGAGAGAGTGGACAGCCTCGCCTTGTTCCTGATCTTAGAGGGAAAGTTTTTAGTTTTTCACCATTAAGTATAATGTTGGCTGAAAGTTTGTCATGTATGGCCTTTATTATGTTAAGGTACTTCCCTTCTATACTGATTTTATTAAGTGTTTTGATCATAAATGGATGCTGTATGTTGTCAAAGGCTTTTTGTGCATCTATTGATATGATCATATGATTCATATGTTTTAATTTGTTTATGTGGTGTATCACATTAATTGATTTGTGTATGTTGAACTATCCCTGTGCCTCTGGGATAAGCCCACTTGATCGTGGTATATAATCTTTTTAATATGTTACTATATTCAGTTTGCTGGTATCTTGTTTAAGATTTTTGCATCTGTGTACATGAGAGATATTGGTGTGTAGTTTTCTCTTTTTTTGTTATCTTTACCAGGTTTTGGTATCAGAGTAATATTGGTCTCATAAAATGAGTTGACAAGTATTACCTCCTCTTCAATTTTTTGAAAGAGTTTGAGGAGAATAGATATTAAATATTTAAATATTTGGTAGAATTTACTGGTGAAGCCATCTGGTCCTGGACTTTTACTTTTCGGTAGGTTTTTGATGATTGTTTCAACTTCCATACTGCTGATTGACCCATTTACATTGTCCATATCTTTTTGATTCAGTCTAGGAAGGTTGTATTTTCCTAAGAACTGGTTCATTACTTCTAGGCTATTGAATTTAGTGTTATATACTTTTTCATAGTATCCTTCTATGATCCTTTGTATTTCTACAGTGTCTGTCATAATTTCCCCTCTTTCATCCCTGATTTTGTTTATTTGTGTCTTTAGTGAGTCTAGCCAAAGAGTTGTCAATTTTATTAACCTTCTCAAAGAACCAACTCTTTGTTGCATTTATTTTTTCTATTTTGTTTTGTTTTGTTTTGTTTTCAATTTCATTTATTTCTGCTCTAAGTCTGATTATTTCTTTCCTTTTTCTGACTTTAGGCCTCATTTGTTCTTCCTTTTCTAGTTTTTTAAGATGAGGTGTTAGGTTGTTTATTTGGGCTCCTTCTTGTTTTTGAGGTAGGCCTGTAATGACATGAACTTTCCTCTTGTAACTGCTTTTGCCGTGTCCCAAAAGTTTTGATATGTTGTATTATCATTATCATTCGTTTGTATATATCTCTTGATCTCTCTTTTTTATTTCTTCTCTGATCCAGTTATTCTTCAGTAGTATCTTGTTTAAACTCCATGTATTTGTGGTTCTTCCTGATTTCTTTTTGCAGTTGTTCTCTAGTTTCAAAGCATTATGATCAGAGAATATTGTTGGTATGATTTCAACTCTCTTATGTTTGTTGAGGCTATTTGTGTCCCAGTATGTGGTCCACCCCTGAGAATGTATAAGCAGCTGTTTTGGGATGAAGGCTCTGTGCATGTCAATTATGTCCAGTTGGTCTAATGTGTCATTTAAGGATGTTATTTCCTTATTGATTTTCTCTTTGGATGATCTGTCCATATCCAACAGTGGGGTATTTAGGTCCCT
>NW_011889285.1:596197-601590 GCF_000151845.1 Pteropus vampyrus | reverse complement strand
ATATCCAACAGTGGGGTATTTAGGTCCCTGACTACGATAGTGTTTTGGTCTGTTTCTCCATTTAGTTCTGTTAGGAATTACTTTCCATATTTCGGGACTCCCTGATTGGGAGCATAGATGTTAATTAGTGTTATGTCTTCTTGGTGCACGATTCCCTTTATCGTTAAGAAGTGTCTGTCAGTCTCTTTCTTTACCTTTTTTATTTTGAAATCTACTTCATCTGATATTAGTACCACTACTCCCACTTTTCTCTGAATGCCATTTGCTTGAAATATCATTTTCCACCCTTAGACTTTGAGTCTATATTTGTCTTTGGAGCTGCGATGTGTCTCCTGGAGACAGCATATGGTTAGTTTTGTTTTTCAATCTATTCTGCAACTCCGTGCCTTTTTATTGGTGAGTTCAGTCCATTTATATTTAGGGGGATTATTGAAATATGAGGTCTTCTTATAGCCATTTTATCTTTTGCTTTCTGGTAGCTCGGTGTTTCCATTGCTTCCTTGTCCTTGTGGCTTTTGTGGGTTTTGCCTTTGGTCATTCTTTTTTTATGTTATGTACTTTGGTTCTGAATCATCGGTGTGTGGTTACCATTACAAATATGCAATTGATTGTTATATATATACAGTTACCCATTTTCTTCTGCATGTGCCTTATCTCCATTCCCCTTTGCGAATTTGGATCTTTAAGTCCTCTCTTTTTCAGTCATTTTTGTCTCAATTTGTCCTTATGTATGCTAAACATTCATTACTATCTTGCTATAGAAATTCTCTTCTTATTATTTAAGTTTATAATGCCCTGTTCTTAGTAGGGTTGCACTCCTCTGCTTCTGTTTGATGGATAGCTACCTTACTCCTAATTATGTTTGTTTTTTTTTTTTTGTCATTTTGTTTTAGGTGAGCTGATTCTTTTCAGTATTTTCTGTTGTGCAGGACTCATAGTGGAGAATTCACTCAATTTTTGTATGTCTAGAAATGTCTTAATATCTCCTTTATATCTAAAGGAGAGCTTAGCTGGATACATTATTCTTAGCTGGTAGTTCCTTTCATTTAATATTTTGAATATTTCATTCCTCTCCTTTCTGGCTTGTAAGGTATGTGCTGAAAAGTCTGACAATAATCTAATGGTTTTTCTTCATAAGTTACCATTTTTCCCCCCTGGCTGTCCTGAGAATTCTCTTTGTCATTGATTTATGATAATTTAATACAATGTGTCTTGGTAAAGGCCTTTTTGGGTTGAGATAATTGGGCGTTCTGTTGATTTCTTGAATTCCGAGCTCCAGCTCATTCCTTAGATTTGGGAAATTCTCCTCCACTGCTTGCATGAAAATGCTTTCCAGAAATGCTTTTCAGAAATGCTTTCTCCTTTTCCTTACCTTCAATAATGCCCATTATTCTTATGTTTCCTTTCCTAATGGCATTAGTAAGTTCTTGTGTTTCTCTTTTATTATTTTTTATTCTTCGGTTTCTCTCTTCTTCCTTCTGATTCATTTCTAGTTTTCAGTCTTTGAAATCACTGACCTCTTCCTCCATTTGGTCGACTCTATTTCCTAAGCTTGCTATTTCATTTTTCAACACTTGTAGTGTGTGTGTGTGTGTGTGTGTGTGTGTGTGTGTGTGTGTGTGTGTTTTAATCTCCAGAAGATCTATTCTGTTCCTTTTGAGGGTTTCAATCTCCTTACTCTGCTTATCTAGCTGTTTTTGCAATTTCTGAAATTGTTGATATGACTTGTTTCGGACTCACTGAATTTTTTCAGATGTACCATCCTGAAGTCTCTGTCACTTAAGTTGCATATTTCTATGTCTGTAAGCTTATATTCTGGATATTTTTTTCTTTCTTTCTGAGATGCCTTGTCATCTTGGTTGTTCATGGTGTTTAATGGACTATTTCTCTGCCTGGGCATTAATGGAAGTGTATTTTGCCATTTTTCCAAATTTATTATATAAAGGTCTCTCTTTAGCCTGCTTCAGAGAGGTGTTTTTATTTTGGTTTCCAGTAGGTGACGTCTAAGCCTCTTGGATCTCTGCTTTATATAAAGCCTAAATGATGCCTTTTCATTTTCTTGTCAATATTTAATCTTGCTCGTTACCCTCAGTTTCAGTTCCTGTTAGTGTTAGCAACAGTTTTGATAATGTTTGCTCAAATTCCTCCGAGAATCCCTGGTAATGGTCTCGGAGGATTTGGAGGGAGGGGCCCTATGGGTTCAGAGTTGGAGGTGTGGCTCATCCTCGGTTTTGCAACCATGGCCGGTAAAAATCAACTATTGTTTCTCTGTCGTCCCACTTCTCTGCTTTCTGTCCTGATTAAAGGGCTCTGCTGCTGGCTGCGTGGAACTCACAACTCACAACAGGTAGGGCTGTTCAGGGAAGTCGCCGCACCTTCTCACCTCCTCCTCCTCCTACAGGGAGCTCTGGCAGCTGAGAGAGGCAGCTTCTTTATTTCTCCCAGTCCACCCCTCAACACCTGGAGTTCTGACCTGTGGTAACTCTTATGCATAGATCCCATATTCAAAAGTGTTGTTGTGCAGTTTGGGTGTTTTTTGTTCAGTTTTAGATGTTCAGCTTATTGTTGTTTCAAGGGGAGAGATCTGGGAATGTCTCTCACTCTGCCATGTTTCTCCAAACCTTCTCCTTTTTTATTCTTGATTTTATTTGAGTCTTCTTTTTTCCTTCCTAGTTTTGTTGAACATTTGTCTATTATTTTTTATCTTTTCAAAAAAAAAAGAAAAAAGTCTTAGTTTTGTTGATCTTTTCTGTTGTTTTTCTGGTCTCCATTTCTTTCATTTCTGCTTTTCATTTATTTCCTTTCTTCTGTTAACTCTGGGCTTATTTTTCTTCCTCTTATGTCCTTGAGGTACAAAAATAGATTGTTTTATTTGAGGGCTTTCTTTTTTCTGAATGTGTATACCATTGCCATAAACTTTCTTTTAAGAACTGCTTTTGCAGCATTCCTTATCTTCTGTAGTGTTATGCTGCCATTTCATTCATTGTGAGTCTTTTCAATATTGTCTTTTATTTCCTTTGCTTATTTTATTCTACCCTTTGGACATCAAGTACAATATTGGAAAGAAATGGGAACAGTTGTCATCTTTGCCTTATTTTCCTCCTCAAGGAGAAAGATTTTAATATTTCACCATGAACTAGGATGTTAGCTGTAGGTTTTCTTGTGCATACCTTTTATCAAATTAAGGAAATTTTCCTTCTAAGTTTACCGTGTACTTGTTATCATGAATGAATGTTTAATTAAAACTTTTAATGTATTGAAATAACTTTATGATTTTTTTCTTCTTTGAGTCTTTTGTGGTGTTTTGTTTTATTGTATTTATTTTTTTAAATTTATGGGGGCAACATTGGTTATTAAAATTATGTATGTTTCAAATGTGCAGTTCAATAATACATCATTTGTATATTGCAGTGTGCGTTTACTACCTAAAATCAAATCTCCTTGCAACATCATCTTTTTAAGCCCTTTTACCTTTATCTACCTCCTTTCCTTCCCTTTGGTATTCGCTAAACTCTTGTCTGTGTCTCTTAGTGTTTATTTGTTTGCCTTGTGCATTTGTGGCTTTCAATTTTACAGCCTATATATGAGTGTAATCATATAACTTAAATTGATAATCTTTTGTATTCTCAACCAACTTTGAATCATAGAATAAATCCCACTCGGTCATATTATTATGATACAACCATCAGCACACACCCATATACATACATACACGCATGCTCGTGTAGACTTTTAGGTAACTGATTCAATTTCATAATGGGTGTTTTACTGAGATGACTACATTTCTTCTTAGAGCACTTGTAGTGTTTTTAATATACATCTATTTCATCTACATTTTCAAATTTATTGGGATAAATATGTTCTTAACATCTTCATATTGTCTATTTTAGTAACTGTTGGATGTTGTTTTCTGTATATACCAATTAGATTAAGTTGCTTATTGTGTTCAGATCTTCTATAGCCATTTCGATTTTTCTAACTCCTTGTTATGTTACTGAGAGGATGTATTAAAACGTCAAGCTGTAATTTCACTGTGGATTTGTTGATTTCTTCTTCTAGTTCTATCAGTTTATTTTGTGTATATCTATAATAATACTAAGCACATGCAAATACAGGTATTTTTATTTTACTGTTGAATTGCTACTATAATCATTATGAAGTGTTGCATTTTATTACTCTTAATATATACAGTGTTAAAATCTACTTTGTCTGGTATAGTCATGTAAGCTTTTTCATGTATATTATAAATATATATTTTTTAAAATTCATGTAGTTTTTATTGCAGATATTTTCTTATCTTTCATTCATTTTCTTTCAATTAGATTTCTCAGTCAGCATACATTAATGGAATTACTTACAGAATTTTTTTCAAGTTTATCATTTTCCCATTGTTTTAAGTTAGTTCCATCTGTTTTTTTCCTTTGTTTCTCTTGCCATTTTTGGACCAATAAAATAGGTGTTATTTTTGTATTTTTCTTCAATATTAGTTTTGTTATGAATCTTCTTATTTTGTTGCAGAGGTTAAGACAGATATTACATTTAAATTCTTTACTTATAATTAATATAATACATTTATCACTTTAACAATCTTGTAAAAACTTTACAAGATTTTAGCTCTATTAACTCTCTTCCATCTTTTTGTATTATTATTGCTATATATCTCACTTCTATATATGTTTAGACTTTATAAGATGTCATTTTTCCTATTTTAAAGAGTAAATATTTTTTCATAATTACTCCCATTTTTTCTTCCTGGTGGATTCATTAGTTTCTGCAGTTCTATGCTTCCATCAGTAATTATTATTCTATATTCTGAATAACATATCTACTTTAGTATTTGCTCTCTGCTTTTGTTTATATGAATAAGTATTTCATTTATCTTCTTTTTTGAAGAATTTTTGTTGAATTAGAATTCTAAGTATGAAGTATCTTTTTTCAGTACTTCAAAAAATATCATTTTATTGTCTTCTGACTGCTATATTTTCTATTAAAAAATTGACTGCCAGTCTAAAGGTTGCTTTATTAAAGGCTATTGGTGGGGATTATGACTCCAAAAACCCACTCCTTTGTGAATATTCTGAATAAAATATCCCCAGTTCCATAAGAGTGTGCATGTGTCTGTATGTGTTTATGTGTGTATGTGAGCAAAGATGTCTACTGTAGTATTTGTGGTGACAGGCTGAAAAGCCTTAGATATTCATAATCAGGGAATGATTAACATACTGTTGGTTGTATGCTAGGAAAATCTATAATAATCAGAAGCAAGAAGTGAAATATAGATAATAACATACATTTAAATTAATTGAGTTAAAAGTAAGCAACATAGTATTTTAGAACAATAAAATAGCTGTTAGTTTCTAAAATAAACATTCAGTAAGTAAATTTATACTCAC
>NW_011889285.1:592880-595388 GCF_000151845.1 Pteropus vampyrus | reverse complement strand
ATTCTTGGAAGTTAGGCAACAAGAATTGACTGCAATTTTCTTTATGGTATCTGTGATAACACTATAAAACTACTATTATTCATACTCTCTCTGCTTTAATTTAGAAAGAACTTGAATATCAGAAAACGTTCAAGAATTCCCTTAGCTTCATTCTCAACTCAAAAGAAGAAAAGTAACCATTACTTCCCAAATCCTATACTCATATAAATACATTATAATAATATTTCATAACTTTCATTAATAGTCCTACTTCTCCCTCCAAGCTCTGAATTCTTTGAAAGCTATCTTGAATAAAAGAGACAATTCATTAGTTTGCAAGGAAGCAATTATGTGAAAGGCTCCTGCTAGAAGAGACCTGGTCATTACTAAGTTACTATGTTTCTCATAAGACACATAGAAGCCTACATCTCATTATACTAATCAGGGTATATTTTTAGTTTCCTCTTTAAAGAGTTGAGAAAACAGAGGACTTCTGAGAGTAATGAAAACATACAGTGCATTTTTTTCTTAGAGTTAAATCACAAGTATCAAACTGGAAATTCCATTCACAATTAAAAAACAGCAATTTAGTTCATCTGGCCCAGATAATTAGTTTCACTAGATTCAATTTTCTGGATAATTGTTCTAGTTTCCCGTTAGTATTTTTCTTTCTGATATGATTGAATTATACAGAAACTGAATTATACAGAAAACCTGAAAGTGAAAAACTCATGTGGAGGATGATGTAGCATAAAAATGATTTTGGAATTCTGCAAAAACTTGAATGCAGGGGGACTACTTATCACACTCACTTGGCAAGGTCAGATACCTATACTTTAAACAGACAGAAGCATTCTTTTCTTTCCCATCTTACACCAGGCAAATGTCTCTTTCATATGTTATGGGATTTCATGTCCTTATAACCTGAAAAAATTCTTATGACACAGTCTCATACCTGCTTGGTTTTTACCCCATATACAACAGGATTCATAGTGGGAGATAGAAGCAAATAAATGTTAGCCACAATGATATGGCAAGATAAAGGAATCGTGTGGCCTCCAAAGCAATAGGAAAAGAAGGACAGGAAAGCTAGACTGTAAGAGAAACAGTGGCACAGACGTGGGCAGTGCAGGTGCGAAGGCCTTCTGCCGAGCATCTGTTGTGGAGAGGCTGACCACTGCCCAAAGAATCATGGTGTAGGAGATTGTGATGCACAGGATGTCAAAGCTTCCAATTAGGAGGGCAACCATCAGACCATAAATGGCATTGGCCTTGATATTTCCACAAGATAACTTGGCTACAGACATGTGGTCACAGTAGGTATAGTGTATGATATTACCTCTACAATAGAGAAGTCACTTTCTAAGGAAAGTAAATGGAATGATAAGCAGCACCCCTCTGAGAAAGGTAGAGAACTCATCCTTTGCAATTATGGGATTGGTGAGGATAGTTGAGTAATGCAGAAGGTAGCAGATGGCCACATAAGCATCCCAGACTCCATCCCTATAAAGGTATGGACAAGGAACATCTGTAATAGACAGCCATCAAAGCTGATTTCCTTGATACAGAACCAGAATATGCAGAGGGCTTTAGGGATTGTGCTAGAGCATATGACAAGATCAGTTAGGGAAAGCATGGCCAAGAAGTGGCACATGGGCCTGTGCAGGAAGTCCTCATAGTGGATGAGACTGAGGAGTCCACAATTTCCTACCACAGCCACAACATACATGGAACATAATAGGAAAGAAATTCAGAAGTGCATGTCCTCTGATCCTGGGATCCCATTAAGAATGAATAAGGCTGGTGTCACTTCTGTTTGGTTTGCCATTAGCCATAATCAAGCCAGTATGGTCAGTTATCATATTACAGCATCTGTGGGTCCTCCTAGACAGAGACATGAGAAGAAAACATTTTGGTCATTGTCACTGTCCTGATTTCTTTGTCTTTTTTTTCCCAAAGTATATTTCTAGAGCCAAACAATCCATTTTTCTGCTTCAAGTTAATATAAGCATAAACTTTGTTTAAACCAAGTGGATTTATTTTTTATATATTATTTTTTTCATTCACTCATTTATCAATGTGTACTTTTTAGAGCCTAATATTTGCCTAGTTCTTTAATAGACAAATAGTATCCATTTATAAAGGATGAAGTTTTTGTTCTTATTTTTCTGAAGCTATTTTTGTTTAGACATTATTTAAATATTAATAACTATGCACATAGTCCAGGCAGAAAAAATCAATGAGAAAAATCATAAAACTTTAAATCATATTTTTGAGAAAATAATATTGTGATGTCTCTTACATGTGGACATTAAGAGGCTGGAAATGGAGTTAGATATTGGGCAGGGGCCAGATCATGACATACTTTATCAATAGCAGGATTCTCCTAAGGAGATGGTCAGCCTGAGGGACATATTTTAGCTACCTGTTTCTCATATTGTACAAGAGTCAGAATTCTTTAAGAATTCTTGAAATGCAGGTTAATTACTATAATTTGGAAAACACAAAGGAACCTCTAAGAATAAAACC